>NC_143508.1:14062196-14213712 GCF_051622355.1 Phaseolus vulgaris
AACATTGTTTTTCAACTATTTCTAATATTTTAAATTTTAATATTTCATTTCTACTATGTAGGGATTGATTATAGCAAATATTTTTGCTGGTTTGAAACGTTACCTATTGTATTGGTCATGAATTCCTTAAAAATTGGTTTAGATTAAAAAAATTAAATTTTTTATTATTTATCATGACTTTTTTTTGTTTGGTTTCTATGATAAGGTGAATCAACATCATTCGATATCAAAGATCGTGAATTCAGAGTTAATATACTAAAGTAAAATAAAATAATACACGATAAATCATGTAATTTCATTTAAGTTATGATACACATTAGATATGATTCATCAATGATAGAGTCCATTGCAAACTCTTTAAATAAGCATGCTATACAAGAATAAGGTACGTTTTGGTCAATATATTAACTAAATTCAAATACTGAATAATTACTTAATTGTCGGAGAACCTTTTGCAAGTGCACTCCCAACCGAGAGTTGAAGACCGAACACGAGAAAGTCAAGAGGAAAGCACGACCAAAGGAGAGAATTCAATTGTCAAACCGGTAGCAGGTATTGTCTAGGCCCTATACAAGTACAAGTGTATCGGTCGGAGTCGGACAAACCAACATCACTCGGTATTGGAGGTCGTTCGACCGATCAGAGTTAATACATTAAGGTAAAATAAGAAGATATATGACAAATCAGGTAATTCCATTTAAGTTATGATACACATTAAATACAATCCATAAAGGATAAAGTCCTTTACAAACTCTATTTATACAAGAATAAAATACATTTTGATCAATATATTAACTATACTCAAATACTAAATACTTATTTTATTGTCGGGTAGCCTTTTATAGGTGCTCTCAACCAAGAATTGAAGACCAAACACAAAAAAATAAGAGAGAAAACTAGAAAAAAAAAGATTTAATTGCTAAGTAGATAACATATAATATCTATGTCATATACAATAATTGTTTTCTCTTTACACACAAATGAATGATAATTTTTGATAATGTGAATTAATTCATGTCAAAATTTTAGAATAATACTTAAATAAAATAATCTTTTATAAAATAAACATTGTTACCTTCTATTCCGTGAAAACAATTCCCACATTTATTATAAATAACCACTCATGTAAGTATTAATATTCATAAAAATGGATGGTTGTGTCTATTAGACTAGAAATTTAATAAGCTTAAAAAAACAAGAATACAAACTCTAATATTGGTAGTTTGATTTTTTTAATAAATGAACTAATCATTATTTTATGCATAATAATTAATTAAAATTATGAAGAGGATTTGATCGGTTTTACTTTTACATTTAATATACACAATTTTTACTGTTGATTTCATTGTAATTTCTACATCTAAGAGTGAAAAATAAACATAAAATAGATACCAAATTGATGAAAATAGAAATTATTTTATGGAAGTAAAAAAAATGAAGAGAATTTGTAGTGATGTATATTTATATTTGAATGAAAAAGAAAGAAAAGGGAAGTGATAGTTTTTAATCGATTATATATTTAATTTTAAGTTTGTATTTAAATTTTCAAGTAATGTATGATTGAAAAAATAGCTAACAAAATCTGAAAATAGATTGTTTTTTCATGTATTATTATTTTTATTCGTAGTTTTATTTATTTATTTATTAGTATCACTTGAAAGCAAACATCATTCAGAAAAAGTACTGACATTAACACTGACAAATGAAGCTACGCATGCTTTAGAGAATGAAAGGATATAAAAGTAATTCGACAACCATTTTCGTAGCTTCCCCACGGTTATTTGCACAGAAATTACTGTGTACGAATCCTTTTTTTTTTCTATGCAGTACCTTTGCAAAAATACTAGACTTTTACCTACAAATATTTTCATTTTTTTTTCAGCTTTCATTCATTCTTACCAAACACCGCCATTTCATTAATTCATTTTTTACATTTATAAAGAAAAAAATTATGAATTAAAAAAAAAAACAGAACATACATAAGAATACTCTAGAAAAAACTTACTCAAAATAAAAAACTCAGATAAACTAGATAATATTTTTTCTTAACTTGATTTGACTCTTTTTTTTTCATGAATTAAATTTTTTTAATTATAACATAATTAAGATTGCCTTTCACTTTTGTAAATATAATTAAGATAGAGAAATATCAACACATTTTATATTTTTGTTCGTTACGTATTTGTTATATAAACTATTAATATTATTACTTTAAATTATTAATTTTTATTGTATGTTAAGTATTTTAATACAATTAATGTGTAGTTATAATCTTTCTATCTTTTTAATAGATTTAACCCTTTTTATTATTTGTTTTCTTTAATTATTTTTTATCTTCCAAAACTTTTTGTTATTCAATATTTTTTTTATCAGAAAAAAATAATAAAATATTGAGTATTTCAAGGATATTCCAATCCTTATACAATATATCCTAACAATGTCATCTACTTCTACATGTCCAACTTAATAAAACATAAAAAAAGAATAACTCCTCAAGCACAACCTGCAAATCTAATATTTCATAAGGACATTACATGACATTCAAAACCTTGCTATGCTCTGAGTGCCAAGTCTACCAGCTTTCTTTCGCTTTCTTTGCACCAAGGTTAGTAATGTCTTCCTATACCGATCTTTCTGATAGTATATTAAATGTCCAGTCTTCTGGTGGTGCGAGAGACGTGAGTGGCTCGGACCACACGGTTGACCTTAAGTCAGACTGTCCGAGCTACGAGTGGGTTGATCCACACGTCTTGAACATCCCTACTTGCTTTAGGGGTCCAAATGATTTGGATAAGTTTTTATCCAAGGTATCCATCTTGAAACCTGATTCCCCCTCAGACGTAGTGGTTGTTGATAGTTGTTGCCACATCGAACGAGTGTGTTACGGTCGGGAGAATGCACCCCGAGATTTCTTTTCTGTATATAACACATTCTTTAACGATTACATGTCACCCTCCTCTTTGAAGAATTTATCATGGGGGTCCTTTGGATTCTTAATGTTGCGTCGACCCAATTACATCCTAACTTGTGGGCGACCCTTCAAGCTTTTATGATTGTTTACGATATTTATTCTACTATAATTCTCATCCGAGTACTCCAGTGAGTTGGTTGTCTTTAACAAGTCGACCAGGGAGTATTCGTTTTTCACCCTACACCTCGTCTTATAAAAATTTAAAAAATACTTCAAAATTTTTGTAGAGTCGGATGACAAACCCTTTTTTTACGATGCGGGAAGGAGAACCAAATTTCCTTTTCACTGGACCTAAAACCCAACAAGAATTATCTCCTGATCGAGGTCTTTGATGACTCCTCGAGATAAAGAACTTTTTTGTGTGTTCTTGACCAGCTCCCAAATAAGTTACCTAGTCGGGAGTTGGTACCATTGTACGAGTCGTCCAAGAGGTGGACGAATTTTACTAGTATGTAAACATATTATGTACCCGAGGCCGAGACGGGGAAGGCCGCCCTCATCAAATATCAAGACGAAGCCGTAGAGAGGGAGAATACATTATCCACCAAGTTGGAGAAATGTCAATCCTTCATCTCGCAAATAAGCAAGAACTGTTTTTATTAAGGCCTCTATTAAGCAACCTTTTTCCATGGGGTTCCTCTAGAGGATGACTGGTACGATATGAACAAGGGGTGGACGACAAATTGCTACCAGTGGGCCAATATGAAGATGAAGCAAAAAATCCTGAAGGCCAAGGTGACAACCTTAGCGACACACATATGAAATTTGAAGCCTCCGTGGAGGAGGTTATCAGACCTTTGTAAATATATTCGTAATATCCTAGACCCGGGATGTGGGCACTAAACAACTTTAATTTCTACATATTTACTTTGTGTGAACATAGTTTGTAATATTTGGCGTTTGCTGATAACATCTTTAAATTTTGACGCTTGTCTTTGTAATTTATAATATTCTCTCTGTCCGAGTTGTTATGTCTTCAAAAATTTATTATGAAAGATTTCAATGCTTTAAAATATTAGTAATGACTAACCGAATCTATAGGTTTCCTCCTACAACTTATAGTTGTAAATGTCGCATGTTTAAGCCGAGCATCGGGAGTACAATAACTTGAATTTCGATAAACCAAATAACTTCATCTGATCGACGCGGTGTAATAAGTTGGTCGATATATAAGGCCTATTTTCTTTATAAGCCCTCCTACAAGATTGGTACTTGGAGTCAAGAATGACTTAGAAGATTTGGTCGACCGAGCCTGAAACTGGTCGATTCTACATAATTTCTAATTAATGAAAAGATAAACTGGACAAATTTGAGGTGAGAACTTCGATTTTATTCTAATCGTGATAGATATTTGTATGGGTCAAAGAGTTAGCCTTTGATGGTTTTGGAATGAAAACCCTTGTGTTAGCAATAGAGTGTGTGGGTTGATAAGGTTTGCTCGATGAATTCAGTTGAAATTTCTTATCTTATTCTGATCACGTTCGGCGATAGTTATTTTATTTTAATCGCGTTCAGCGATAATGGTTTATATTTGCCGATTTATTTCTTGATAACTTCAACTGGAGTATGATAAGATGTATCGATTGAGACAATATTCTCAATAAATTCAGTTGGAGTTAAGACTCATTATTTTATTCTGATCGCTCGGGGCGATAGTTGTTTGAACTTGATGAGTTTAGTTGGAGTGAAGACTCCTATTCTTTTGATCACTCGAGGCGATAATGATTCGGTTTGGTACCGAGTAATCCCTATTCAATAGTATAAATAAGCAAGAATATAATTTTAAAGTGCATCGTTAAAACCTTCCCGGTCGAAAACTCCCCTTAGGGATAAAACAACCGAGCGAGGAAAGAGTACACTATTTCATTGAATTTCATAAACTATAATAGAATTTGAGATGTGTGGCATTCCACGTTCTCGGTACAGTTTTGTCTAATAAAAATTCTAAGTATTAAGCTCCGCTAGCCGCTATGTCTAAAATGCAGAAAGGACTTTCTCAATTTCTCAAGAACTTGCCCTCATTTTTCCGAGCGTCACTACGCATCCGCCAAACTAAATCTTCCTTTTGGAAGCTTATTGGTTTCACCTTCGAATTATACCTTATTGTCGCCCAAACCTTGCACGTTTCTTTTCTTATTCTGTTTTTTTCCCTGAATTTGTTGATCATGTCGAGGTCGGCCAACAAACTTTCCTTGTTAAAATTCAAATCCTGAATTTGTCATCGTAGAGAGGGCTATCCGATTTCAATTAGGATCATAGCTTTTGTCCCGTAAGTAAGGTTGTATGGGGTTTCTTGTGTAGTAGACTGTGGTGTACACCGGTAAGCCCACAAGACTTCGAGAAGCTCTTTAGTCCACTTCCTTTAGCTGGATTGAGTCTCTTTTTTAATTCATTACGAATGAGTTAACTTCGGATTAGGTCTCTAGTCACTCATATTAAACACATCACACAACTCATAAGAGTGAGTTAATTTGGGTTGAGTAGAGTTTGACCAAATCATAAATAAAATCCAACTCAATCTAATTGGACTAGATTTGGTCGAGTTGGGTCATCGTGTATACTTGACTTAATAAACATCCCTTATCCAGTTGATCATGTAATGACATTGATTAGTTTAGAGAGCTTGTCTAACCAACATCGTCTAGTTTCTAAAGTGTAAATCTAAATCCATGGTTGTTATTAGATAGGTTATTGTTTTTTTAGTTAGTTATATATATATATATATATATATATATATATATATATATATATATATATATATATACACTAGTTTAACTAAGGTAGAACAATTTTCATTCATAATTTGTTTCTTTCTTGTCTGTGTTCCTAAATTTTTTACTCAGAATCATCTTCATTTTTTTGTGTGTCTATTTACACATTAATTATGTATCCACTAGACTGTTTAGGATGTACCTTACTTTTATTTGTAATTTTTTTTATCTACTATACCCTGTAATAAAAAAATAAAATTGAAATAATTAGTAAACTTCTTTCCCTTCAATCTCCTTTTCCCTTACTAACTACGTTTCTTTACTATTATTATTATTTTGCATCCTTTTTTTTTCCTTCTCAGATAAAAGAAAACATGAGGTGTGACTTTGCATCTCTAGACCTAACTCTTGGTATTAAAACTCTCACATACAAGCAGCAAGCAGTGAATTAAAGAGCAAGAGCCCAAAGGGAAAAAACACAGGAAAGAAGTCAACATCAAGCAGTAAGCAGTGAAGTAAAGAGCAAGAGGCAAATAGAAAGAACAGAAAGGAAGTAAAAATGAAACAGTAAGTAGTGAATTAAGAAATAAGAACAAGATAAACAAAGAGAATACGAAAGAGGCAAAGATAAAAACAAATAGGAAAGGACAAAGACCCCCACATAGAGACCGGAGAAAACAGCATTCTTAGCTGTCCAATTAATTAATGGTTAACCGTTTTTGCTCCAACATGTTCACAGCGAATCCCAGAGACAAAAGACGCAATTCCATCTACAGTTATCAAAGTACATGCATGCTCATGCACCCTCATTGCTTCGCGCTGACCCTATCATCATCCCTTCAAAAAGAAGGAACTTAGTAATATAAACAAAGAATAAATTAATCGTTATGGTGCTTGCTTACAGACAAAAGTACTCCTACTAAATTTTATTTTCCAATAAAGCTGTTCCTTCACTGCCACAAGCTAGGCAACACAACCCCACTTAAACCACAAAACATAACAGACACATCAAAATTCAACACTACAATTCAAAGCCATGTTTTGTCTTTTTGTTTGCTGTTTAAGAAAAACAAAAATTCCACCCACTTATCTATCTATCTATCTATCTATCTATCTATCTATCTATCTATCTATCTATCTATCATCCTTTTTACTTTTCTCACCCAAATCCGAAGTACCAATATCGTGATACAGATTTTATGTCCACCAACATCAACATCCCTTCTCCATGTCGTCCCATCACTTTATGGCTTCAAAATTTTCAATTTTTTTTGGTTAACTACACCAAGATGATATGACATTATGACTAATGCCATGGTCGCTTTCAGATGGACCATAGGGATAAATCATAAACGTTTTTTTTTCTTCTTTACTTTACTCTCTCTTTGGTAGTTCTTTGGGCATGGTTTAGTTAATCCAAGAATTGTGGATCGTTGGATTGTTTCCACATGGAGTGATTTTCCGTCTTTTGAGGTCCCTCTCTTGTCTCAGAGGAGAATCAGCAACGGTGATTCCGTTGGATTTTTCACTTTCTGAACTCAGAAAATGATGGTCCAACACATTAATCGGCGTGTCTGACCTTGAAACCCCATTCAACGCAGACTCGTACTCCTCCTCTATGGCTATGTCTTGTATCACTTTGTAGCACTGCTCCACGCTTTCCTGCAGTAAATTTTTCGTACCTTCAATTAATTTCATTCAACATTCAAAATATGCTTTGCCACTTTCCCCCTTCTCCTCCAAAATAATTCATATAATCTAATAAATAATAATAAAGGAGGAATGTGTTGTGTACTTTATTTACATATGAAGAATCGATTATTGCTTTTAAGAAGGAGGGATATTGAAAAGGAAACAACTCATGAGAAGCACACAAAAGGGCAGTTGCAGCAATTATAGATGGCTTGAACTCCCAAAGCCTTATCTCTGCACAAAAAGAAGTTAACAATTATTAAATTAGAAGATGGGTGTTATGTATTAATCATAACATATATCATGCAGAATGGTTTTTTCACCACTCAAAATCACACTGATAAATATAGATGGATGCAAGAGAAGAGAGGTTGAAAATGACAAATAACATTTATAACTGTCAGTGCAGTGTTTGGAAAAATTAAATGTACAACATCATCAACCATATCATATTTTATGAATTTATGAATACCTCCTTGTGACATGAATATGATTTCAGAGGCACGGTTTTTCAGAACCGTCCCCATTGGTGAGCCTTTGAGCCCCATCAAGGCAATGAAGAAAGGTATGAAGGAGAATGGGGTGATCGACCGCATTCTCCATTGTAATGCTCCCAAGATAAGTGCTTCCATTCTTCGCACCGTTTGTGTCTCAAACATTATGCCCCCATCACTTTGATTCAAAAGAGCCTAATAAATAAACCACGTTCAGTGAATGCATACCAAATTACCAATCTTTTCTTATAAAACCCTCGTATGTTACAAGCACTTTACTTAGAATAAATAATGGCGATTTTACCTGAACATCAGAGCATTCAGTTCTCATCATCTTGACAGCAAGAGAAATGCAAGAGACAGCAATGAGCCTGAGGATCCATGGCTTCGGTTGCTGTTTCATAAACCAAATTTGAGTCACTTCTTAAAGAAGGAGAATCTCGGTGTTCTATTTATTTTAATATTCACAAATAAGAATATGAATCAATAGAATTGAAGAACAATGAAGAAAATAAGCAAACAACTAGCACATTTGGATTCTTTACCGAAATCCCTTGGCTGGCTAGGAACCGATCCAGATAGTTGGTAGCAAGATAAGACAAAGCCGGATCCAAAATGCAGGACAGCTGAACAAGGCCAACCAACGCACACTGAGATTATGTTTAAGAAAAAAAAAATTATTTTTCTCAACAACAATCAAAGTTTTGGCACTTACCTGTGAGATTAAGGAAACAAGTTCTCCTCTGATAGAGATGTCAAGATCTTTGGGTTTGTGAGTGTGAGAATGATTCTGTGATGGGGTGTGGTCAGATTCAATGAGGAAGAGGTAAGAGACAGCATCGGAGTGAAGATTTTCCAAAGGGTTTTCAAGGTCAAACTCCATGGACGAGGTGGTGGTGGAAGAAGGTACTACTGAGTGGAGCTTAAAAGGCAAGGAAAAGCATGTTGAAGGGAGGCAAAGTGATAAAGGTAAAGGGGCAGAGAGAGGGTTCTCAGTTCTCTCAGCTTTCTTCAAATGAATACCATAGCATGGAGTTGCTTCAGTTCTACAACAGCTTTGCCACTTTTCTTTTTTTAGCTCTGAGCTTTGCTACTTGCTGCTCTCTTTATTGGTGTTGTTGCCTTCTGTGCCTCTCTCTTCACCCTATTGTCTTTCTTTGGTATATATTAATTTTGGGAAAATGGGAGGTTTTGGTCCACTCTGTTCAGTGGTTGCATGAGATGATGGTGCTGTGGCAGGATCAGATTGGTTCAAGCACAAGTCAATTTTAATCAGAAAATTTAGTTTGACATAGAAGGGTTGAATTCTGCACTCGTTTTCTTTTTTTTAAATGCAAAAAAGGTGTGAGAGTTAATACGGTGGGTGATAGTTTTTCTATTTTCTTGATCTTGAATTTAATATAATATTTAATGTTAATGGCACTCTCTAGAATAAGAAGGGAACAAATTGATATTAATATTTAATTCGAATAACTCCAAAAATCGAACGAAAAAATGCAACCAAAATGCTACTATCTATTTTAGTAATAAATACGTTTCATCAGTCATCACTGATTTTGAGTAAATTATGCTGCATTTTTTTTGGTGGATCTGTGTGATTGAGCATAAAAAGTAGCAGCTGAAATGAAATACTTTAATGAATTAATCTCAATCCTATGGTTATTGGTTACGACAATCGGCATGCCCAATCTTCTCCAAACATTGAGAATTTATTTTCTTAGATAAAATCAAGGATTAGGAAGTATATATGGATGTTTTCTGATGTAACAAACCATGAGTAGTCTAACAGGTAAAAAACATCCTTGAGTGAGTAATGATGTCTCATAAAGATTGAATTTCTTTGTTTGTTCTAATTGTTTGAGCATCATGCCTTGGTTGTGGAGAAATGTTCAAGCGTGATTCATATTTTATCAAGAGTGCAGGTCCAAAGTACACACTATCACTTTTCATACTTTAACTTATTTTTAATCCTTAAAACTACAAATTTCATTATTAATCCTTGAAGTTATAAATAAAACAAATTATTAACTATTATTCATTTAGTCCCTAGTATTAATGACAATCCCATATGATTTCCTACTTTGATAACTATATCAATCATTTTGATGATACACATAAGTCAATTTAATCCTTGACTTTGTAACCCCTCTAATGTCTATATGCATAATTTGTCCTTTCTCTATATAGGATTCTACTTGCAAAGATAGTCAAATTCTTAAATACAGAGGATCAATAATAACAAAAAATAATTGACACTTGGAAATTTCTGGAGATAATTTTTGTTGAAGTGTTAATTGAGTTGGTTGACTAAAAGTTTTGGTCACATTATGTGTTGTTGGATCACTTTAAATTGTCTTTGATGAACGTTCCATTTCTTTTGGAGTTGCTTCAAACCTGCCCTATATATCTAGTACAACTTTTTCTTCATTATTATATGCACAGTTTTATATCAGCACACCTTTTGCTTTTCTTCTTGGATGTTATCATAAAATCATAGATTCTCTCTTGCGTGTTTTGGTTCAAGAGAAAGTCCACATTTTTTTTTGTAAAATTTAATTTGAAGATGTATCATAAATTAAAGTTTAACTTTGCTTTTTATCACTAGGGTGATCCTTAGGTAAGGTTTGTCAGTTTGTGCTTAAAGAATATTTAGATTTAGAAGTAATAATGTTAATGGGTTTAGATTAGATTGAATTTTTTTTTTAAAAGTAGCAAAACTGAATTATTTCAGTCACCTTCATTTTGGTTTGAAATTGACCATTTAATCGTCTAATGAAATAAATAAAAAATTAGAAAACAAAATCATAATTAAAAAGAAAATAAATAAATAAAATCTAAAGTAAGCATTATATAACTACACAGCATAAAAACAGTATAATTGTATGACATAAAGTAATAGATTTATAAAATTAAAAAACATACAAATTTAAAAACTTTGTAAATTACGAGTTGATCATGGTTGCCATTTATATATTTAAATATGATGATATATGAACTAATGTTATCAAGATAGTATAATTTTAGAATATGAGTCAATAATCTAAATCAATTCATTTTTTTTTAATTTATATATCATTAAGTTAAATTTGTATTGACCATTAACTAGATGATGAATTGAATTAGATTATTGTAAAATTTGAACCAATATCTAAAAATACTTTACAAAACAGAATTGAATTCATTAATATTAAAATGTAATTTTACATTGTCAATATAACATTAGTTTAAGATAAATCAATGTGAATTAATATAGAAAATGGATACTACAGAAAAGTGATGTAATATATATACATCCGTTGATTATTTTACTATTGTTGGTTTCCTGCTTTTGTCTTTTTTGCTAACATTACCTTCCTTGCTTCTATTGTTTGGTTAAAAGTTTTAATTTATTTTTAATATATTTTAACTTTTTTTTGTTATAGTTTAGAATATAGGAATATATATATATTATTTATTATTTACATATAAAAATTTAGTTAAATATAGAAAAAAACTCTATTAAATTAAAAACTACTTAACTATAGGAATTTGATTACATTGCCTGATTGTGAAATTTTATTATAATTATATATCTTTGAAAACGAAATAAATAAAGTAATTGTTTTCTTTCCAAAACACAACATATTTTATATTGGATGTGTCTACGACTCATTTAAAATTACCATAGTACATTGATTAAGACTACACCAAAATGTGATATAAAAATGATGGGACTAAAATAGTAACCGATTCCACCAATAATCATAATGATTCTGAATGAACATAGATCTATATTGAATCCAAGTTGATTCCCTACAGAGATATCATTTATGAATATACTAAAATACAATGTATTTAATAAGGTTATATGCTACTAAAGTAAAACTCAATAATAATGAAATATGATAGTGTATATAGATTTTGTCCTTGAAGAAATTTGCATGCAGACATGGTCCTGAAATAAAAATGCATGTTTGAGTATAAAGCAGAGTAAAGAATGAAAAAGGGTTGAGTTAGGAGAGGAGGCACGTGATGATTAATTTGAGGAGTGGATGCAGCACGCCACAACCCCATGCATAGAGCAGCATCATTGCATGCTTAATGTTTGCAATCAAGTTAGGAAAAACTAAAAACACATGCCAATTATTCACTTCCTTTTCATCAATGATTCTATTTTCCAATCATGCACTGGGTCAAAAATGATCCTCCTGTTCCTGGACTCTGTGCAAAAGGTTACAACATTTTATGAGATTTTTTCCCATTTAGAACAGGCTATTTTCGCAATTGCTGTTGTGGAATTGAATTTTGAGATATTATTAGGACTAGTTATGATCATAATGTGCTTGTGTTTTGCGAGAAGGTTAAAGAGAAAAAGACATCAAACAGACTGTAAGAACATGGCATTTGATTAAAGAAAAAGAAAAAAATTTGGTTCCTTTACTTCTGTATGCTTTCATTTCTCATTTATTTTCATTTTATTTTATTAAATTGTCACATTATCTTCATCTATTTTATGTTTTTAAACATTTATGCAGGAAATGTGAAATATATTTTTTCTTCAACGTTTTGTGTATAAATATTTGAAAAACAAATTAAAATATGTGATATTTTTTAAAATTATACACTATAAGAAAATTATGAAATGGAAACCAATTTTAGAAAAAAAAATAATTAGTTGTTATAGTGACAAAAATTGGCTCTAACTATTTTTTTTATGCATTTTATCCCTTATTTTTTAAAATGCAATAAATGTTAATATTTTATTAATTCAGCTTCAGTTTCATAAATCCATTCCTAACGTGATAATGTTGACAACACAAACTAATTTGGATCGATGAAATGTTAAGGATATTTTTTAGATTAGACAATTTCCATGAAACTATAATATGGTAATTTAGTAAAGAAAAATAATGTATAGTCTTAAGAGTGTTTCCCATAGCATAAAATTTTTCAATGGAAGTTAAATCTTTAACACAGACTTTCGTATTTGCGATACTAATAATATATATAAGATATTTTCCTATAATCATGTTGATTATCATTTTTGTCAATAACTAATTTCCATTATATTGAAATTTTACTCAAGAGAATAAACTCAGTACTACACATACTAATTAATGATTTGTTGATTAAAATATGAGATATTAATATTACTTGTTGATTTTATTCCATTATAATAAAATTATCTATCATGCGATTTAACATACTGATATTATAGACGCACAGTGTGATAGTGGGCTTATAAGCCCAGTTCCTGGACTAGTACTTAGAATCCATCACGAGAAAAGCCCAAAACGTTGAAAGAGGATTGAAATGGTGCAGCAGTTTTTAGTTTTTACACAACAATTTTTATATATTTAAATATAAAAAAAATTCACCGAGCCACTTGTAAATCATAGCTCCAGTGGAAAGCAGACCTATAATATTGTTTTATGGAAGGACAGGCCAAGTCTAAGGCTGAAGGTGAAGGAGGAATGTAGAATTATGAAGGGGTATTTCTTGTGGCAAATTCTCCCTGCAACTCAATGACTTTTTTTCCACCTCCATACATCTACGTGAAATACTAATTTTCCTCTTGTTTAAAATTTTAAAAACTCTACTTCTCTCTTAACCTCACACGCACCTTTAATTTTGCTATTTTTTGAACGGCGAGCACTCCTTATTTCTCCAGAGCCGCCGCACCTCCTCCAGTGTTATCTAAGAGCTCTCATTTTTCTGGTCAATTTTTTTATGTTATATACAATTCGATATGTATTACTTCGATATGTATTACTGGATTCGGTGTATACATATTGAATGGTACAATTCGGTATGTTATTTGGAAATGAATACGGAATGATACTTTGGTATGTATTATTGGATCTAGTATATACATACTAAATTGTACTATCCGATATCAAAAATTTCAAAATTTCTGTGTAAAATATAGATTTCAGAATTTCGTAAAATATTATGAATTTTACGACTTCCGTAAAATATTATAGATTTCAGAACCTTCGTAAAAATGTCATAGGTTTCAGAACTACGGACATTTATTTTTTATTCATTTATCATTTAAGCATTAATGTGTTTTTTCAAGTACAAATATTTACATCTGTTGTATTTATTTATCTATCTTTATTAAAGTACTTTTTTAATAAATAAAACAAATAAATGGATATAACATTCATCAATTGACAAAATATATCAAAATATTGATAAAATTATACCAAAATATATCAAGAAAACACATTCAAATCCAAACTCAACACAAAATGAGTTAAAAAAAAACTATGAGGAAATAGCATAAGACGAATAATGCTATGAAGTACTACAAATGAAAACATAGCATATTGTTCACTAAGCAGAAAATAGGACAAAAATAATTTCCACATTATATTATATTCTTCAACAATCACATATGCTCCTCTTGATGTCCAGAATTTGTTGACACACTTCCTTGATCATAAACCTACAATAGAAACATGTATCACAATTAGAAATGAAAATATGAAAAATAAAACAAGTTATTTAACTTTTTTAAACATTAACGATAAAGGATTGAACATAGTCAACCCATGATGCAATTGACCTTGATAATTTTGAAAAAAAATAAAATCATCATTGCCTAAAAAAATTCACATTCTTCATATGTTTTGTTCATCCAATTGTGACTTAATTTATAAAATGTATACTTATAGTCACACCCAACTTATTTCAGATTTCATAAAAAGTGTTCAATCCAAAAACTGATAATAAGAACACTCCACCAATCACCAATCCAATATAGACAACTAAAATCAACTTTACTTAGAAAACAACAAATAAAATTTTCTATTTTTATTTTTATTCATATTTTATAATAAATACATATTAGTTATTTTATTTTGAACATCATAATAATAGTGTACATTAATTAAATATTATATAGAAAATAAGATATAATTGATAAAATTAATGTTATTTTAAATTTTAACAATAATAGACAAATAAAAACAATTTTCTTAAAGAAAATTGAAATGTAAAAAGAAAGAAAATGAACAAGGATTTTAATTTTAGCTAATGGGATGGGATAAAACAAGTATTAATACGATTATGATTTCTAAAATGTGATGAGAAAGAACTCAGTGGCACCAAGAGAATGCAAGTGAACGGTGGTGAGAAATAAAAGAGTAAAGCAAACGTGAAGAACACGGGGACAAAGTGCAGAAAAAAGAAAGAGATATTGTATATTATTATTGTTGTGTAAAAAAGGTACAAAGAAGGTAATATAAAAGAGGCATGAGCTAAAAGAATGAGGCCCAGAGTAAAACGTTACACAAAGAAAAAATGGGGCCCAAGAAGAAGCCTAATAATATGATTAACACCCTCCCTCAAGCTGGGAATATATATCCTTCATTCCCAGCTTGGACTTAAGATTCTTGAAAACAGCAGGTGTCAGGGGTTTAGTAAGAATATCTGCAGTTTGCAAGGCAGAAGATATAGGAAGCAATTTGAGGAGACCGGTATTAAGTTTTTCTCTGACAATATGACAATCGATCTCTATGTGTTTGGTTCTCTTGTGGAAAACCTAGTTGGATGTGATTTGAATGGCTGATTGATTATCGCAGTAGAGTGTGGCTGGTGAAGTGAAGACGAGACCAAGGTCTTGAAGCATGTAGGTTAACCACTGAAGCTCACAAGTAGTAGCTGTTAGAGCTCTATATTATGCTTCAGAGGAGCTCTTAGAAATTGTTTGTTGCTTCTTTGATTTCCAGGAGATCAGAGACTCACCCAAAAAAATAGAGAAACCAGTTATAGATTTTCGAGAATCAAGACAAGTGGCCCAATCTGAGTCACTATAAGCTTTTAAATGGATAGGACTACTGCTAGAAAGAAAAATACCAGAACCAGGATTGCTTTTGAGATACCTTAATATTCTGAAAGCAGTTTGTTGATGAAACTTGGTGGGGGCAGAGACAAATTGACTGAGATTGTTAACGCTGAAGACAATGTCAGGTCTAGTGTTTGTAAGGTAGATTAAATGCCCAATAAGTCTGCGATATGCTGAGGTTTCGTCTACATTGAGAGGAATACCTTCAGTTGACGAGAGGCAGGAGGAATGCGTCATAGGTGTAGGCATAATTGCATAGTCTTGCATACCCGTTTCATGAAGAAGATCAATAGTGTATTTTCGTTGACTAAGATGAATTCCAGAATTGTTGCGGGCTACCTTGAAGCTTAAAAAGTAGGTGAGATCGCCCAAATTCTTGATCTTAAAGGTCTGGTCCAGCATGTTGGTTATGTTAAGAATCTCAGCACGATCATTCCCAATAAGCACAATATCATCCACATAAATAAGAATAATAGTAATGTTAGTGTCATGATGTTTTAAAAATAAAGAATGATCAGCTGAAGATAAAATGTAGTTTTGTGAAATTAAAAAAGTTGACAGCTTTTCATACCATTGTCTTCCAGCTTGCTTAAGGCCATAAAGAGACCACTGAAGTTTACAAACACTGTTGTTAGGAAGAAGAAGCCGAGGGGGAGGCTGCATGTAGACCTCTTCATGCAAGTTTCCATGTAGGAATGCATTATTAACATCCAATTGTGTAAGAGACCATTTATAAGCAGCAACAAGAGTAAGAAGGGGACGAAGAGTAGTTAATTTTGCAACTGGTGCAAATGTATCCAAGAAATTAAGACCTTCCAATTGAGTGTAACCTTTGGCAACCAAGCGTGCCTTGTAACGGTCTACAGTCCCATCTGATTTATATTTAATTTTATAAATCCATCTACAACCAATAATCTTCTTACCAGGTGGAAGGGAAGTAATTTTCCATGTTTGATTGGTGTCAAGAGCATCTAATTCATCTTTCATTGTTAGCTGCCAGCAGGTTTGTTGGGAGGCTTCATTATAGTTGCGTGGCTCCATATAAAATGAAATAGAAAGAATCATATGCTTAAAACCAGGTGATAAAGCAAGGTATGAAACATAATTTTGAAGTGGATAGTTAGAACTTACATTGTGTACAACTGACAAATCAGTTTGAAAATCTTCTAAATAAGTTGGAGGTCTCCTTGATCTTGTTGAACACCAAGGGGGAGTATCAACAACATTTTCAACATTTGTGGTGACAGTAGTTTCAACAGTATAAGGTGTAGTAGAAAAAGAGAGATCACATTTTGAATCATAATTGGGAGGCAGATGTAAAGACAAATTATTTGGATTCTGTTGAACATCAGTAGTCAATTGATATGGAAAATTAGTTTCATGAAAAATAACATGTCTTGAAATCTCAATTTTGTGATTTTTAAGATTGAGAAAAATATAGCCTTTGGTGTGATGTTGGAAACCAAGGAAAACACCATGAACAGAACGTGCATATAATTTCTTTCTATGTGAAGTGAGAGTGTTAGAGTAGCATAAACATACAAAAACATGTAAATTTGAGAGATCACAGAGATTACCATTTAGTTTTTCATATGGAGAAAATTTTTGTAAAAGGGGAGTAGGAGTACAGTTAATTAAGAAAGTTGCATGTTGTACAACAAAGTTCCAAAACAAGTGAGGTAAATGAGCTTAAAAAAGTAAGGCACGAGTCACATTTAAAGATGTTGATGTTTGTGTTCAACAATGCCATTTTGTTCAGGGGTTTCAACACAGGTGGTTTGATGAACTATACCTTTAGCAGAAAAAAAATCTTTCATAGCAAATTCAACTCCATTATCAGTTCTAATAGTTTGAATAGTAGTTTTAAAGTGATTTTCAATATAAGCAACAAAACTGACTATATGATTACGAACTTCAGATTTATTGTGCAAAAAAATGGTCCATTTTAAGCGAGAGAAATCAACCACAATAGTTAAAAAATACCGGAAACCTTGCATAGAAATAACAGAACACGGACCCCAAATATCCATGTGAATCAACTCAAAAGATTTTGAAGAACAGGAACTGCTTAAAGTAAAATGAAGCCTTTTCTGTTTAGCAAGATGACAAGAATCACAAACATCAAGTTTCTTAGCAGAAATATAAGGGTATTTAGTGCTTAAAACCATCAATCTTTCATTTGAAACATGTCCCATTCTATGATGCCACAAATGTATGTCCTTAACAGTACAATGTAAAGCAGGAACAATATGAGGTGCATCATTATTTCTAAAAATAGAATGTTCAAAAACATACAACCCAACTCTAGCATCAACTAAACCAATCCTCTCTTTGGTTTAAGTGTCCTGTATCACACAGTTTAGGGATGAAAAAATTAAATTGCAGTTGAGATTAGAACACAATTTAGAGGTGGAAATCAAATTAAAAGCAAATTGGGGAATATATAGGACATCGGTAAGGTAGAATTTGAGATTAAAAACAATAGTACCAGAAATTTTAGCAAAAATATTTTGGCCATTTGGTAAACTAATTTAAACACGGGTTATACTTTTATACATATTAAAAGCAGATAAAGAGGTGCAAACATGATATGTTGCCGCTGAATCTAAACTCCAGTAATCTCCAGTTTTCTTTATACTATTGGAAGCATAAATGTTACCCATGGGAGATTGGTCTGTTGCTTTGTGTATGAGATCAACAGTGAAGGATCCCACCTGGTTCACATGAGCTGGATTTGCTGGATTGTTGCAGGAATGTTGCCTGAACAGTTAAGACAACACTTGATATTGTTGTCCAGTGAGGTGAAAATCTCTATTTTCCTGTTTCTTTTGAGAATGCTCAGAAACAACTTCATCAGTAGTAACAACATTATTAATTTGACCAGTTTTACCATTGTAGAATTTGTACCCAGGAGGGTATCCATGCTTTTTGTAAGTGTCAACCGTATGACCATTTCTACCACAGTGAGTACACGTTTTTCTGTTACTTTTATAAGTCCTATTATCTCGTCTAGGAAAACCGACTTTACGAAAACACACATTCTCAGTGTGGTCATTTTTTCCACAAAAAGCACAAACACCATAAGCATTATTACGACTAGAACTAACACTATTAATATTGGTTACAGAGAAGTTGTTAGCCAATTGACATTCTTGCTGAGCCACCAAAGAAAAAAATCTTGGGAATAGGTGGTATAGGTTCCATTAGAAGGACATGAGACTTGATGTTATGGTACTGTTCATTTAATCCACGCAAGAATTGCATAAATTGATCCTCACATTTTCTTTGACTAATAATCGAAGCAACAAAACAAGTACATTTAGTTTGACAAATACACACAAGATTGGGTCTACAATTGTCTAGCTCATCCCAAATGATTCTATGTTTAGTAAAATATTTTGTGACCGACAAATCTCCTTGATTTAAAGATACTACTTCAGATTGCAAGTCTGAAATTCTAGATATTGGGAATATCTAGTTTTTAAAGCAGTCCAGACATCAATGGCCATATCCATCCATATTATACTCTGTCTAATAGGAGTAGAGACAAAATGCACTAACCAAGAAACAACCATGTTGTTACACCTTTGCCAAGCCGAATACGTTGGATTGTTCTTGGCTGGGCAGGGATGTGAACCAAGAATGAACTCCACTTTGTTCTTTGCACTCAGCGTCGTCACCACTGATCTACTCCAAGAATGATAGTTTGAAGAGTCGAGCACCGGTGACACCAAGGGGGCAGCGGGATTTTCATTGGGATGTAGGTAAAGGAATCTATTCACCGATTGGCTCTATTGATCAGACTGTGTTTGTTGCTCCGAATCTCCTTCCGCCATACCTGAAGAGAAAAACAGAAAGAAATTAGGGCAAGAAAACAATTAAGAGAAAGAAATTTCAGAGTGCACAATAGAGCTCTTAAAAAAGAAGAGCTCTAATACCATAATACGATTATGATTTCTGAAATGTGATGAGGAAGAACTCAGTCGCACCAAGAGAATGCAAGTGAACGGTGGTGAGAAAGAAAAGAGTAAAGCAAACGTAAAGAACACGGGGACAGAGTGCAGAAAAAAGAAAGAGATATTGTATATTATTATTGTTGTGTAAAAAAGGTACAAAGAAGGTGGTAATATAAAAGAGGTATGGGCTAAAAGAATGATGTCCAGAATAAAGCGTTACACAAAGAAAAAATGGGACCCAAGAAGAAGCCCAATAATATGATTAACAGGTATATATAACTTTTATTATAATTTCTCAAGTCTTTTTCATACATTAATCTAATAAAAAAACACTTTAAAAGATTGCTTAAATTGGCCTTAAAAGAATCGGTGACTCTTTCTACCTAGTGTGTGATTGTTCCTTCTATTCCCTATCATGTCTAAATGTAACAAGAGCAAGTTGGTTTTAAGCAATTTAAAAGGTACATATGTAATCACATGCAAAAGGCTACAATGAAGAACACTGAACACATTCATTTCTTAAATAGAACATGTTTTTACACAAAGATAATATGGCCAGACTACTAAATTTCATGTGGCCTCTAGATACCCATAAAATCAATTGCCATTCAATGGATCCTCAAACTTATGTAAATACGATAAAAGCTTGCCTCAGCTTATCAATAATAGAACAAATGGTGATGCTTCCCAAAGAAATATTATATTTGAGGCTTCAAAAACAGAAATTAACAATAAAAAAAACCTAAACACCAAATAGAAAATAAATATTATTATACATTAAATCATATACAAATGTCAGCCTCAATTTAAGTAAAAGGAAACACTAGTTTGAAACTTACTGGAACATACAAGCAACACCATTCATCTTAAATGCATGTTAGAAAGGAAATCCGACAACCTGAAAGCATAATGTATTACAACTGAAAATGGCTTATGGCAAACCAAATTTAGTGCATACTTTGGAAAGGCAATAAATTCTATAGTGTATTAAAAACCATGTACATGCCATGACAAAAGATATTTATAAGTGTTAGGCAAGAAAATAGAAAAATGACCCAAACAGAGGAGCACATGGGGTAAAATAGAATTAAGTTATGTTCACAGAATTACCTTGTAGAAATAACTAGTTCCAAAAGGGCAGTTACCATCCCCAAAGTCAGAGTGCTTGCAGTCAATTGACCTACAAAAGGAATAAAACAATTACCAAAAGAGTATCAGAAAAGAGATAGTCATTCACTATTTCACTCAGCTGAGCTATTTTTTTTCCTTGTTGTGAAATATAAACTACATTGCTCTCCATCAGTTGCCCTTGCACATGCAAATCAATATAAAGAAGGGGCAAATGAAATGGGTCATCCCTCATCAATAAGACAACATATAATGGTGAACCAAAGTTTAAACTCTCTGAGCTTCAATCAGATGATGGATTAATTGGATAGAAAAAGCAAAAGAAGTCATAAGATTTTGTAAGTAATCAAGAAATTACTTGAGCTTGGCCTTGTAGTTGTCAATGATTTCTTGTTTCTCTTCAGTTGTCGAGTACCAAATGACACTTGGGATCACAAAGTATGATAGCTTACGACAAATAGGACAAGCCCTCAATGTACTATTAACATCCATCCCCAATGTTGGGTTACTACTACGCCAATTCCTAATACAGGATATGCAAAATGGATTATGACATTCAGATAGCAGCCGAACGTAATTCAATTTGACAGAACACGCTCCAGGAAAACACTGCATTCAATTTCTTGACTTCGTTTCAATGCCTCAAGATACTTGTGCTTATTTTCACAACTCTTCGTATGCTCTTCTCTTTCCTCAAGTTGGAAAGGATGCAAGCAATGCTTTCCACAGGTGATGCAAATAATGTCTGAAAGGGGAGCATGCAAAAATAATGTTCGCTCCTTTCCTTTTGGAAATACTTCCCTATTATTAATAGTCTACTGCCACTTTAATTATCCACCGTGCTTCATTGCAAAATTTTAGCAATCACGCTATTAATTATCAGTTTGTCTTACCTATGCAAGTATTTAATCATTCTAGCTCCTCATTCTCCCAAAAGAAACTTGGAGATTTAGGAACTGTCTAAGAAAATTGGGGCCATGCCTTAGTAGGAATAAGCTTTGGTTGCATTCCAATTGATAACTCTAGTCAAAGCAGATATTGTTACTGTGATGAAGAGGGAAGGTGCTTCTAATAAGAAGCAACTAAAATCAACAACACGGCTCCATTCTGCTAGGAAACAAGTCGGGAAGCGCTGCAGTATTAATCATGGAATTTGTTGGTTTTTGTTGCCCTGGTTGAGCTAGGGATTTGAAGATTATACCAATAGTAGGCTCGGTGGGTCATTGACGAAGGTTAATGGAGTTGCTGGTGACACAAGTATCATGGCAGCCACTAACTTTTAATGCTGCATAACCTGAAAATTATGCAGATCTTGTGCACTTTTGGTTCTGCTGATTGGTTTTTTTTTTAGTTTTAAAATTTTGCCTTTTATTATGAAACAACTTGCTGTAATATGCTTTCTGTGAGACTAAGTTTTAGTCTTTTTGGTTTTGAAAAAACAAGTGTCAAAAATCTAGATCTTTATGTTTGTATTTATCTTTTTTGCCAGATATCTTTGTAGATTTTTTTATAAGGTTGGAATATTTCTGAAGTGTTTCATTAATTATTTTATTCATTGTTAATAAAAAAAAAAACTCTTCATTCTCATCAATTTTATACTACAAGTACAAAAATAAAAAAACTTCTGAATGAATATTAAAAACAGCTTTTGAAGTCATCCAAGTGAAATTCCTGCACCTAATGTTTTCAAGAGCTTAAAATTTAAAATATAAAAAAATTCATAATCTAGTAAGTCATCTACCACACCATAGATCCATCAAAGTATCCCTTCCCAAAATGTTTATTATTAATGAGCGAAACGCGATCACGAAAGCGAAACGTAAGAGAGATTATTAGAGACATGAGCGGTGGAGATCGAAGTCGTGAGCAGTGAAGACGCGAGCTGCAGAGATCGGAGTCGTGAGCAATGGAGACGCGAGCAATGAGATTTGTTTTCAGTGACCGCGAGCGTGAACGAGGTTTGTTTTTCTTTGAACTGAGGTGTGTGTGCGTTTTCCTTAAGGTTCAGTGAACGACAGTGGAAATGAAGCTTAAGGTTCAGTGAACGGAAGTGGAAATGAAGAGCAACAATAAATATTCATAATTTACCATGAAAATGAAGAGCAACAGTGGAAACGAAAAGACATAATGGAGATTTAATATATGAGAGGGAAAAGAAGAAAAGAGAGAAATGAGCGCGTAAATAAAAGTAAAATAAAATTTAAAATAAATTTGTTAGCAATTTTTGGAGAATTCTTTGCGAAAGGCTAGTAACTAAGTTGACTTTTTCATACAATAGAGTGGTCTATAAGACTACTAATATTTCTCCATTTGAGGTTGTATATAGTTTTAATCCTCACACTCCTTTGAATTTGTTACCTTTGCCTAATCCACATGAATTTATGCATAAGGAAGAGGGAATGATGGTAAAGGCCTTAACTCAGGACCAACCACTAGAGCTATGTCAAGGAGGATACAAGAAGATTGAGACTCTACTACAGATAGCAGAGACACTCTCTTATACATGTTAAAAAATGCCATAACCTAGTGTAATTTCCTAGAATAGGATTTTAATTTTCTTACTTAATTGTAGAGTAGGAAATTTACTTGTAATTTTCTTTAATTAAATTAGGGTTAGGATTAAGCATCTAAAACCTACCTAGGATATAATTGGACTTAATTGCAGCCCATATTAAAGCCTAGGTCAATCATTAGACATAATTAGGTTACATGGAGCACATTTGATCATTCTTTCCTTGTGACTCCAAAGTAGGCGCCTAATTCAAACTAATTAGCATCTCCTTCAAAATTCAAGCAAAACCAAATCAGATGAGACGATGCTATCAACTTCAATATGTATATGACATGTATCTTCAAAATTGTTAGCAATTTGATTGGTGTAGTACTTGTTCTTGAACATTTTCTTGCTTGATTTTAATTTGAGTCATACATATAATTTGTTTTGTAATTTTTAATTTCAGTTTGTAAATTATTTTTAATCCTTTGTTTTTGTCAATTCAAGTTCTTATTTGAATAGTCCTTAATTCAAATTGATTTTTTTTTAATTTAATTCTTTTGACCTCTACTTGGAATGGTTGAACACTCTGGTGAAATTGGAGAAATGATTCGGTGAAAACAATCTCTTGAAGAAGATGAAGAACTGATTAGCAAATGTTGAATTCCCTAAGGAGAGAAAGCAAAAGGATTGGCTCAACAAAAAGTGACAAACACTTGGGAGGATTATAATTAGGGAAATTTAATTGTAATCTTTGTATGATTGTATTTCTTGAGTTGTAAGTTTGACTAAAACATTTTTATTAGTGGATAAATAACTCGAATTAGACAGTGAGTGTGTCTCAAAGGTCCAAAGGTGTCAATGAACCTCACATAGGAAACGACTAGTTTAAATTCCTACACTTTTAGTTTTAGGGTTTCCATTTCTCTCTTTAGTTTCTCTTCTTTTCTAGGAAAAACATCTTGATTGTGTCTAAAATAATTTTCTTTATAGAAAAATTTGTGAAGTGCATTTGAATACGGTCTGACTAAAAAAGGTCTGGTACTTAAGTGATCGATCTCCCTTTCCTTCGAACCTACCTTGTGCACTGAACTTAACTTTTCTCTTAGAAAATTGTTCTAACACAAGGTTTTAATATGTCTAAACATTCTTCTCACCATAGTGGCAGTGACTCTAGGTTCTCTAAATATCTTTTGAAACAAATTTCAAAGGATCTACAGTCACTTCAACTATGGAAAATACAAGATGAGAGACAAAGAGAACAAAAACAAAGTGAAAGAGAATCTCATCTTGCAATTTCAAATGAGGAGTTGAGATTATTAAAAGAAAAAGATGACATAATAAATGAAAATTTTAAAAATCAAAGAAGTCAAAAGAATTCTAGGTAGGTGACTCCTCATTTGAAAAAGGGAGCCCCGGGATTAATGATTACTATCAACATACACCAAGGAGACCTAGAAGATAGAAAATAGGAAGCCGGAAGCCAGAGTTGGCATACCTCACTTCCATGGGGAAGAAAACGTTGAAGTCTACATTGATTGGGAAATGAAGGTAGAACAAGTGTTTTCTTGTCACCATGTTAGTGAGGAAAAGAAAGTACTATTGGTCGCTTTAAGTTTCCAGGGTTATGCAATGTATTGGTGGACTTCATGGAAGCTTTCGATGTCTTATTGGGGAGGCTTTGACATTTTGACAAGAAAGCAATTCACAATGGCCTCACCTACAAGATTAATTTTACCCATAAAGAGAAGATGTTTGTATTTCTTCTTTTGATACCTTCTCAGATGTTGGAAGATCAAGTACAAATAAAAGTAAAAAAAAGAAAATGAGAAAAAAATCAAAAAATTCAAAAAAGTAGTCATCATGGATGATTTTGAGGCATGGAAAGAGAGTTCTCCTTTCCACGAGGTCATTCAAATGGAGAAAAATATGTTAAAAGAAGAAATAAAAATAATACTCTTATCTGAAGAACCTCCAAGCCTCTTTCTTTGTAAAGGAGAACTTACATGCACTGCCACTTCTTTTGAACCCAGTATTTTATCTCCTCAAGTCCAAATTTTTTAAAAGAATTTGATAATGTATTCCAAAAGAAATACCCAATTGGACTTCCTCCTTTTCGAGGTATAGAACATCAAATTGATCTTGTTCCTAGAGCTAGTCTACCCAATAGACCAACATACATGACAAATCCAAAAAAGACTAAGGAGATAGAATCCCAGGTTTAAGAATTGTAACTACAAGAACACATGATTCTTGACATTCTTAGGTTCAACTTGAGCTGGATTTGAAAGGCACTTTACTTAGAATTGGATCAATGTTCTAATTCAAGAACTCACCAAAACTTAGCACCAACCAAGACTCATATGGAAGTCCATGTTTTGTCAAATTGAATCAAAACACAAGGAATGAAGAACAAGAATTAAAACTGGACAGAAATTAAAAGCTAGCTACTGAACCAAAACAGAATTAAGAACACAATGCTGGAAACACAAAAATAAACGGTAGAAAAAGAAGTAAACTCTAGGAATCAAAACTACCGAATGGAAAATTGAAGAAAAGGGAAGAAGAACACTTATAGAAGAAGATGCTTGCTGGATTTTGAGAATTGGAAGAAGCCATTCACGCCACTTGGAACCTTGAACCAAGATAAGTGATGGAGTGCCACCACTTGAAGCTCACCATAGCTCACAAGATAAGGCAAAGAAGAGGAAGACTTAAAACTCACAATTTCTCTCCAAATTTGAGTATAGTCTCTCTACTATAAAATTCCAATCTGAATTGTGAAGGACCTAAGCCCTCCTTTTATAGGAGTAAGGGCTGGTCATTTACATAGCTTATTCCCTAAGCTACCCAAAAAGCTCCTAAGATCACACCCCCCTTACTAAGCTCACTCCCCAAGCTTCTAGAATTTGCTAAACTAAAGCCTAAAGATGCTTTTACAAAAGAGGTGTCTCATGTTTCCCTCTAAGCACCTTTCTAAACATTATTCTATATTATTTACAATTTAAAAGAAACTATAAAGAGAGATATTTAATATGAAGCCTATTATTTGAGAGTTTGTAGACTTCTTTATCTTTAGGCTTGATCTTCTCTTTGACTTCTTTTAATTTGTGAGAAGACTAGAAGGAAGAACTTCAAATGTGTAGGTGAAAATCCTCTTCCTTCATTAATAAAATCCTCTCCTAGTGGATATCCATCAAATTTAAATACACATTCTATCTTTAACTCTTTGATACACCTTTTAAGAACAAAACAGTGATGGAACACCAAGTTCCAAAGTAGATAACATCTTAGATGTTATGATTGACAAAATAGTGATGGAACACCTTAGCTCCAAAGTGGAATATTACAAATTCAAAAATAAATTGGGATCTTCATTCAAGAAGTATATGTATTATCGCATCAAAGAATCAAATTTAAATTAATTTAGATATTATTGAATTAATTGTATAATTAAATTTATTTGATTAAAATATTGTAAATTATATGTAAAATTTTAGTAAAATCAATATTTGACATCTCTATAATACATTTCCATCTCTATTTTCTTATTTAAATCCTTTTGAATATTATTTATTCTTTTATTTTAAAACCTACCATATTAAATTTTTATTTTCTTTAATATTTAAAAAGTTATCTTTAATTTTGTTTTACAATTTAAAAATTCTATTATTTTAATTAAATAATTATATAGAAGAAATCGACATGAATTTGATAATAGTACTATTATTCATTTACTATGTAACACCTCGAAAATACATCTAACTATTACAATACACGTTCTACATATTTCTATACAATCTTAGAGTCTTCCAAAACATTCCTAATACATGATTAAGAGTTATAGAAATACAAATATTTACAAATTCATAACTCAAAATAAAACTCTAAAGCCTTTAAGGCTCTCCTGCACCTGTATGATCATCATCTGCTCGTGTACATAGTACAATCATCGCAATTCAAACACAACTAGAAAAGGAAGGGTAATCTAATGAAAAGAATTTCCATAACATAATTCATGCAAAAAGAACCAATTGGACTAATAATTTATAAATATTTCTTTAAATGTTTTCAAATAAAATTTCAATACTAATTACATCATTCATATAGACCACACATGGATCTATTTTTCAATCATAATCATTTAATTTCATTACAATCCATAACACTTTGATTTCATTTCAATCACACTGACCACACATGAATCCATCGTCTTCCGGAAGACTCATTAAGTATGACCCTACCAGAGACCAACATCTAATCCATACATCAAGGATTAGGATAAGTTCAAACATCCAATACCAAGTGACTATAGTGGGGCCCGATGTGTATGAACTCCCTCATCAGCTTCTCACCACCTGATAACTTAGTCTATATGGCTTAGATCATCAGTGAAGCTAGAGGATCTCTGTTAAACATAGGCTTTTCATACTTAATGTACCATCAAACAACAACTCATACATTATCCCAAATGTATGACATCAATTTCATACAATTTTCATCATTCATATATAATACATATCATTCAAGCACATAACATTTTAAAATTCATAACATTCAAGAACTTTTCCAATATCAAAAACAATATTTAACTTCCAAACTATTAAAATATAATATTTATACATGTTCACACAACATAAAATCAAACAATTTTATCAAATAACATCCCTGCAAGAGAAATTGAAACTTGGGACCACGTCCCCTCCACATTCATATCTTTTAGCTTAGGGTACTATTGAAAATTAAAGTTAGCTTCCCTTACCTGAAATTCCTTATTCTAATGGAAATTCTAACTCAAATAGGGGAACCACTCCAAAATTTAGGAACCTAGTGCAAGTTATCCAAACATTACCAAATTTTAGTATGAGCTTAATGAGAGAAACAATTTTCTCAACTGGCCCCACTAATATTGATAACTAAATCATAGAGAAAAAGCAGAGAATAAGGAAACTTTAGAGTAAAAATGAACTTACTCAATTTGAAAATCTGATCGGGTAGAAATGTAGTATGACTCCTCAACTACTGCAAGGTGTGATCAAATTTTGAAATAGATGAGTTATGGGGGGAAAGAGAGAGAAAGGAAGGTACGTGAAGAAGTGGGGTGGGGGGGGGGGGGGGTTGCTGAGTTTCTTTTCTTTTGCATTTTGTTTACATTGTTACATACTACTTGATACTAAATAAAAAAATTAAAAGATGATAAAGAAAGATACATAATAGCAATTTTATTTCTTTAAATTCACCATGCCCTTACATACACAAACTTTGATTATTTGGAGAATGTGGTGATCACTTAACACTGGTAACGACATATGCACACAGGGGGATCACTGTAACAGTTTTTGTCGCAGTAGTTATATAGTTGCATTTCACATATTTTTGCCTCTACCACTTTTATTAACCCTTCATTTTATGCAACAAACAAAACTTATTTAAATACAATAATTATTAAGAAAATGAGAAAAATTAAAATAGTGATGAAAAACAAAACATACCAATTCCAATGGAGAGAAGCATAATGAACAAAAGTGAGAATATGATCTTCATAGTAATTCAATTTTAGAACAATATTTCTTTCTTGGATGCAATCCTCAATAGATTGATGAGTTCAGATAAACATTATATATACACATAAATATGAGACAATACAATTTCTAAATTCAAATTATTTGATTTAACTTAATGAATAGATCTATGAAACTTATTTTTACTTACTTATAACAATTATTAATACAATACTTTTATTTTAGTAAATAATGAAATATATGTAATGACATTAATTTCAATTAGTAAATATATTTCATTAAATTTTGATTATAAAATGTATTTTTCATATATATTTTTAATACTTTTTAAACTTTGGTTTCTAGATTTTTCAAAAAATTGCTTTAAAATAACTCCATCAATTTAAATTAAAGGTATCAATAATTTATTTCCATGTATGTGTGCACAACAAAATGTACCTTTAATTTTTGTATAATGAAAGGGTGATAGTGGATGAAGAGGTAGAAAGCTGAGAAAGGTAGGACATATTAGAGAAATATAGTATCCAACTTGGTTAGCGAATGTGGTTTTGGTCCAGAAAAATAATGGGAAATGAAAGATATGCACCGATTTTACAGACCTTAATAAGGTTTATCCTAAGGATGCTTATCCTTTATCGAATTTTGATTCTTTGGTTGATGGAGTGTTGGGATGTGAGTTGTTAAGCTTTATGGATGCATATTTGATGACTTTTTACAGCAAGTGCACCACGTTGTCAGAAGTAATAATTGTCCCTAAGGACGAATATTGATCCCACAAGGAATAGTTGAATATTCAAGTAGAAGTTTCACTAAATATAAAAACAAAAAAATAAAAGTTGGTTTGAGGATTGTTATAATGGCAAGAATTAACAATAAAACAATTCAAAGACTTGTTGCTCCAATTGGAAAAATAGGGATTATGTTTCATCTTTTCTCACTCTGATGTATTTTGATTAGCATGATAACATTAAGTTCTTTGATTGAAACTTATGTTTGTAGAAAATTCATTTATATCAATTTCTCGCATATAAAATTCTTAAGAATGTTTCCTAAATATCAATTTCTCGCATATTTATAAAAACAACTTAGAATCACACTCAGACATTAATGGCAATTAACATTTCAAGTCTATTTCCAGTACTCAAATATGTTAAGTATTGTTGTTTAGGTCAAAACCCTAAAAATATCTCTCGGTCAGATTTAGTATTCTCAAACAGTCACAACGGTTTAGAAGTAAAACAAAAATACCAATAATCAATCAAGAACAAAATATTAAATATTTAAATATCATCTCAATACATAAGAGTTCGAATAGATTACTTTCAATCCCAAATGGTAGAATTAATCACGCATACTTCTAGCACCTTTCATTCTCCCAATTGGTTACAAATCATTTAATGGTATTTTCCTCTCAACCTGGCACACTAGGATTGTGCCTCTAGCCCCCTATTTAACCTAATTTGTTAGGGTTAGGTAACTTCCTACGTCGCGCTTATGGGCTTAATGATAAAAACATAAAAATAGCCCAATTAATCTGACACATTCTCGCTACTGAGTTGGACTTTTTTCTCTTCTTTGTGCATTATGGGCCTTCCAGCTTTCTCCTTTTAGCATATATCATTTTTCTTTAGTCCAAATATCCATTCTTCTGTAGAAACCTGCAATTAACACCAAATTTGAGAATAAAATGCTCTTATTCAATTAAAGATCATAAAAAAATGTAAAAAGGTATAAATTCACAAATTAGGAATTATTTTATATGTAAATTAGCAATTAATACTCATAAGTGCCTATACTTTAATATAAAATATTACTGATGTTAGACACTTATCAATATTCAGGATATAATCAAATAAGAATGCATCCAAAAGATGAAGACAAAACATCATTTAGAGGAAGTTTGGCGAATTTGTGCTATACTGTGATGCCTTTTGGATTAAAAAATGTTGGAGCTACATACCAATGTTTAATGGATTGGATTCTGAAAGAGATGATAGGTCGGAATGTGAAGGCATATGTGGATGATATGGTGGTAAAATCGTTGGTGGTTGTCGGTTATGTTGAAGATTTGAAGGAGTTTTTTCAAACTCTAGACCGATAGAAGTTGAAGTTGAACCTTGAGAAGTGTGTTTTCGGTGTAAGGGCAAAGAAGTTTTTGGGGTTTATATTGACACAAAGGAGGATAGAAATGAATCATGAGAAGTGTGAGGCCATTATTAATATGAGGAGTCAAGGAGGTTCAACAGTTAACTGGGAGAATAACTTCTTTTTCTAGGTTCATTCCGAAGGCAGGAGAGAATTCATATTCGTTCCTTCAATGTTTGCGAGGAAATAGTCGTTTCACATGGACACAGGAGTGTGAAAAGGCATTCAAAAAATTAAAGGAGAAGATGATGACTGATAGCAGTCGTTTAGCAGTCAAATTAAATTTGATTTCAGCGTAGACTTGTCCAATACTAGAAAGATGATAGTATAAAAGTGGTCAGATGATCCTAAGTCGTCTCCCAAAGAATCCAATAGTGAGTCCAGTGAACAAAATTCAAAACTTATCTACAATCAATAAGGATTAGCAATAACAATAATAATAAAAAAGAGTTGTGATTGTTAAGCAGGAAAATATAAATGATGATTTAAAACAGTAAAAAATGCAAGTTGACTCCCAAGTTATTTTACCCTTGAATTCCTCACATGTTCTCTAAAGATTATTCCTTTCTTAATCCTCAAACAAAGCTAAACCAGATTGAACATGCGCCAATCTAATTCAACTAAAACTCACCAATAAAGCATGTGTCTACTAGTTTAATCAATACCCACTTTGTTCCATGCGTATACTCCATGGGAATGTTTATTTCCTCTCTCTTGAATCAAGCGTCCAAGAAATTAATTAGAACAATGTGAACTAACTAAGAAACCAAAGTTTAAGATAAGGAAGACTCTCAATCATGCGTTCAAGTACAACCTCTCACAAAAACTAGTTTTCCTGGAGATTAGACTATTAAAACAATTGCTATAGAGAATTAAAAAATGAAACTTTTATTAACCAAAACCTCATAACTCAATGAGAAATAACAAGGGAATCAACCAAAAAGGTTTACCCTTCCATGTGGAGGAAAAACAAAAGTATTATAAAGAAGAAAAGAAAACTAGGTCTAGAATGTGTTTGCTCCTCTAAAACGCGATCCAAAGAAAGCTCCTTCTTCCTTCCCTTGAAGTCTATTTTATAATCTTCTTTCCCTTGCACAAAAATCAAATTAAAATTTGCCTTATGATATTGTTTTAGAATTTTCATATGTTTCCTTTCCTGTTTCGAATTATTAAACATATATCTTCATTCCCAAATAGTCTTAGATTTTATTCTTGCTTTTCTCCCAAAAATATTATTTCCAATTTTCTTCAGATTTATGCATTGATTGTAATTGATTCCAACATTGATGTGAGAGATATTGCAGAAGATTTAGAGAATATCCTGGCAGAAATTTGCATTCAATTCCTTTTCTATGATATTTGCAGATTTAATTCTCTAATTCTTTATATCAGATCTTGTTTCTTGTTTTGATCCAAAAGAAGCAACTTAGGTTAAAAATACAAAATTAACAGAAATAATAAAGGTCCAAATAAACCCAATTATATGAATATGAATTAAAACAGTGAATTTATTTATTATTATAGTCCAATAATCTATGGTTAAAGCGATTAAATGTGAATAAATATATGCTCATCAACGACCCCTCCGATTTTGATAAAGCCGAGGGAATGATGGCCTATTCATTTATATATATGTGTAGCAAACCGAGTTATTAACTCGGATATAACCCAAGAGATGGATAATGAGCACATGCCAATTTATTTTGTCAGCAGAACGTTGCAAGGGGCTGAGCTGAGGTATCCGAAATTGGAAAAGACTGCGTTAGCAATTGTTGTTACAACAAGACTTTTAATGTATTATTTTCATAATTTTCAAATCATTGTGAAAACTAACTTACCTATAAAACAAGTATTGCAAAAATTGGATTTGGCGGGAAGGATGATGAAGTGGGTTATAGAGCTATCAGAATATAGGATCATATTTGAAAGTATAGGTTTAGTAAAAATGCAAGCTCTAGTGGATTTGTGGCGGAGTTAACACCATCGAGGGACGAGCACTCACAAGAAGATTAAGGTAGGTGGATCTTATTAGTAGACAGGGCCTCCAATCTTAAAGGGAGTAATACTAGAAGCACCAGATGGAGTCTTAGTTGAGCAATCATTAAAATTTGCTTTTAAAGCAAGCAATAATTAGGCGGAGTATGAGGCTTTGATTGGTGGGATGCGATTGGCAACCGACATGGGAGTTAAGAGGATGATAGTAAGAAGTGATTCGTAGTTAATTACAGAACAAGTAGCAGAAAATTTTAAGGCCAGAGATCCACATTTGGCAAAGTATTTAGCTAAGGTACAGGGGATGGAAATTATGTTTGAAGAATTTGGCTTGGTTTATGTGCCTTGGGACCAGAATGTAAGGACATACTTGCTCTCAAAGTTATCTAGTAGTAAGAAACTGAGAAACCATAGATCGGTAATATAAGAGAATTTAGAGGTCTTGAGTGTAACTGTGAAGGATGTTTTGCAGATCCAAGAAAAGCAGAGTTGGATGGACATGTATGTAGGATGGTTAAAGAAAGGAGAATAGCCCGAGCATCCGCGGAAACAAAATAATTTGAGGAAAAAATGCAATGAGATATGTATTGATCAGTGGGGAGTTATATAGAAAAGGATTTTCAATGCCTTTATTAAGATGTGTGGATGAAGATCAAAAGAGTAGGATAATGGAAGACATACATGCAGGTGTACGTGGAAGTCATATCAGAGGTCGAGCGTTGGCTGTAAAATTCTTAGAGCTGGTTTATTTTGGCCAACCTTAAGAGATGATTGCATGTCGTCGTATGTAGGAAAATATGATGAGTTCCAACGGCACTCGAATTTGATAATTGCACCAGTAGAACGATTGTACTTTATGGTCGCCCCGTGGCCTTTTTACAAATGGCAAATTGATATTTGGGGTTCGTTCATGATTTCAATGGGACAATTTAAGTTTATGGTTGTGGCCATAGAATATTTTACAAAGTGGGTGGAAGCAGAACCTTTAACGACCATTAGAACGGAGAAAATATTCAGGTTTATCTGAAAGTCTATTGTATGTAGGTTTGGCACGCCTAGAGAATTGGTATCGAATAATGGGACATAGTTTGCTAGCAGAAAGGTCAGGAGAATGTGTGAAGAGTTAGGAATTCATAAGATTTTTTTCATCAGTAGAACACCCACAATCAAATGGACAATGAGAGGCAACAAATAAAGTCATTTTGCAGGGATTAAAGAAGAAGGTAGGGGCAGCCAAAGCTAAGTGGGTGGAGGTACTCTTAGGGGTATTGTGGTCATATCATACAACGACACAATCAACAACAAGGGAGATGCCTTTAGGTTTAGTCTATGGAAGTGATGTCGTGTTACCTAAAGAAGTGGAGATCACTTCAAGGAGGGTTGAAGATTTTAACGAGAAGGAATTGACGGAAGGGTGATTGTTTCAGTTGGATACAGTTGAGGAAATAAGAAGTAGAGCAAGAATTTAAATGGAGGCTCAGAAAATAAGAATAGAGGCAGATTCTTTTAGCAAAGTAAACCCAAGGTAATTTAGGGTGAAAGATTTGGTTTTGAGAAAAGCAGGAGAAGCAAACATGGACAATAAACTAGCACCAAGATGGGTCGATCCCTACCAGGTACGAGAAGTGGTTGGAAGAGGAGCGTACCACCTGGAGACACTGGATGGAGGAAGCGTACCTCGAACTTGGAATGTCGCCAATCTTCGATTTTATAGTTGATAGAAAATGTAGAATTTATGAATACTTGTGTTTTCTTACATTTTTGATAAATTTATTTCAAATAAAGTTGGACTTTTGCAGAATATGGTGATATTTTTTAATAAACAAAAAACAAGACCATGTAAGGGTCCTAACCTCGCATGAAACTGAGCATTTGTCTCAATTCAATAACAAGACCATGCCAGGGTCTTAACCCCGCATGGCGCTGAGCGATTGTCTCGGTTCAACTTCAACACTAATTGAATGAGGCAGAGGTGTTATAGAGAGGGATACTAAGATTTTAAGATGTAAGGTGTGACAACTCAATATTGTATGATGTTTATTAAACGTGTTTGTTAATATAACTTCAATATGCGTTAACTCTTGGGTGTTATGATACTTTTTCGATCATGAGTTTTATTTGTTAAGGCAATTACTGGTATATTTAATGATGATGATGCAAGTTATTAGTAGGATTACATAGGGCATGAATCTTATCGGTAGGTGTCCATGCATAATACAAAAAAGAAAATTCAAATTGCATCTGCGACATAAAAGTCATACATATGGCATGATTGTAAAATGTTCACATGCATGAAGATTAAAAATTATACGATGCATAATTAGAATGTGTTGGGAAGAGCATGCACAAAATATTACAAATTATAAATTGTTCAGAGTTTTGCAAGATAGGAGGACGAAGAAGGGGAAACTACTCTTCATCAACAATTTATCCATTTACAACACTTTTAAAGGGATCGAAGATCGAGGTATCCGCATCAGGGTGCATAACTTTGAATTGGTCAAGTGCACCATTAAAACCTTCTACAAACGACCGACAGATTTCATCCTTGGCCAGGGTCGAGATTTTGTTCTGTAGCATGCTTTCAGTCATTTCCCAAGCCCGATTGGCGGCCTGGCTCTCTTCTCTGTGACGAGAATAATCTTCAATGGTTTTCTACAGTTTACCGAGGGCATCGTCTCGATCGTGAGCCATCTCTGTTAACTTATTCTTTAGCGGGACATTTTTGAATTGAGCATCTTCGAGCTCCTTGTGAATTTTTTGCATTTCTTCAGCATCTTGTTTAATTTGTTTTTGCGCTGCTGATAAGATCTTCGGCCTTGAAGATTTATCATTTTCAACATTGGGAATGAAGTCACCCTTTTGCTTGATCGGGCGGCGGACAAGCTGTGGTGATGAGAGGAGTTTTCCTCCAAGTCAATGGCATTGGTCGGAGGACGTTTTCTATTCAGAGGCATGGTAGTTGTTTTTTCCGAGTCTGCATTCGCTGGGGGTTTTGTTTGAGTGTTTCTGGCTCGTCGGGCCATCTCGGCCTTAGTTAACAACATGGTGTTTTCTGAAAGTTCAAGATAGATATAAGTAAAAGGGTCACAGAAGAAAAACAATAAGGGTAGTAGAAGAAATGTACAATATAGACTTTAAGTTCACTTGGTCGTTATTCGAGCTTTAAAAGAACTAGAGTTTTAAATAGAATTCCCAAGTTGTCAAGTTTTTTTGCAGCTAATTAACTCACTATTTTTTAGTTCGTCCGAAAATCGTGAGGGTTGGCATTGAGTATGGACGACCAGTATAGGGGCAATCCTTCTAATAAGTCAGGGTTTTGGTTGATTCTTGAATTTTTATAAATTTTCCTTTGAAAGTATTGTAGGACAATTGAAAAATAGTCAATATGCCTTGATCCTTGATCCCACTCATGGAGGTCTAGGAAGTTCGTTTTAAATTCAAAAAATAGAAAAACATGTGGGAGGTCAGAACAAAACCGAACTGGTTGCATAAAATATAGAAAGCTCGCACAAAAGCCCAATTATTTGGATGAAGTTGGGCAGGGGTGACATTCATTGTATCTCGTTTTTAAAGGGTGATAAGGGAAGTCGGACATCAAGCGTGGTAAATAAAGTTTCATAAAAAAAAGCAACATAGAGGTTCGTCGATACCTGGGAGCGTGTTTGTCGTGTGCAACGAGTAGTTGACGAGTGGTAGTGTACGAGAGTGGGGTGAGAGAGGTGGGGGTAGCGAAGAGGTGCTCAAAGAAGTTGAAAAGGGTAAAGAGATGTGAGGGTAGTGAAGAGGTGTTCGAAGAAGTCGAAAGGGTAGATGAAATGAGTAGGTAGTGAAGGAGGGAAGCAGGAACGTTTGAAAAGAGTAACTGCTAGAATGGGAGCATAGTCAATGGAGTGGTGACGCATGGGTGGCAGGTGTTTTTGAATGACAAGCAACGTGGCGTATAGAAGAGGCATTTAATGGGTGCATATATTCATAAAGGGAGTAAAGTTATTGAAATTTGCTAACATATATCAAATCGATTTGATAAAAAAGACTTTGTCTTGTTGGCTCAGGTTAGGGGTTATAGCATCATGGACCGAGTACGATGTATTGTAGAAGCAGATATATTAAATCGATCAATGACAAAGTTTGATGAAAAGATTTAGCCCCGTTGACTCAGGCTCCAGGTTAGGAGTTGTAGCATCATGGGTCGAACCCGATGTAATGTAGAAGCAGATCGTCTGTCGATCTTTTCCTTTAAAGTCATTTAATACTGTATCAACACAGATTAGGAGTTTCTTGGTCGTCAATTGTAAATGGGTAATGACATTTATTATTGAACAAGACTGACAAAAGGGACAGGTATGGAGAACGAGGGAGAGAGGATTCTTGTATATATTAGAGAAGACACAAAAGATTAAGACTAGTCTAGAGAATACACTTATTATTTACCACACTTAATGGTCTAGAAGAAATCCTTTATCCAATAACTTATTTTGGTTTTGCAATTTTATGATAAAATGTTCTATTTTTTTTTTCCTTCAAAAAATTCATTTGGATGATATTTAGATAGACAATATTCCAACGAAAGACTAAATAAAAAATGTTTTTTTTAATTATAAATACTATTTTTTTTTTAAATTTAAAGAAAAAAAAACTTATTTCAAATTTAAAATACTAACACAAATATTAAAGTTTTTATGATATAATAAGAATTCATTATAGATAGATTAAGAAAGAATAATTATAATATTTCTATAATTATTTATTTTGTGCATCAACATAATCACGTTACTAAAGTGCATATCTTATCTTGTTAGTAAATGTATATTTTACTTTATGTAAAAGTTAGGTTGGCAAATAATATGATAAAATATTGAGTTAAATAACTTTGTTAACTTCATAACAAACTTATTGAATAACATCGAATTCAAGTCTTTAATATAAATTAGATCGGAATTGAGGAGACATATTGTGATTTGAGAGGTTACCAGTGCTTATGTACCACTGCCAAAAAAAAACAGAATAAGGTTGCTATTAACTATATTTTTTTTGCAAGACATAAGGTAAATGTTTATATAACTAAAGTTATAATAAATAATTGTTTTTATATTTAAATTATATTATATATCACAATAAAATCATTAAATATCAATCAAATTTTAAAAAAAAATAATTAGTTAATATATTCAATAAGTTATGTATAATATTTTATTATAAATTAAATATTTATTGGTAAATATTGGTATTCAAGTAGTTTTTATTATTAATAAAAATTTGTATTCAATATTCACTATTAACTACTTTAGATTTTAAATTAGTTACTTATTTAATTAAAAAATAATTTAAAATTTAAAGTAGTTAATAATTAAGTACTAATTTAATAATTATTTTATAAATTTTTATTAATAATAAAAATTAGATATCAATAATTTTTTAGTTTATAAAATAATATTTAATTTATTAATTAATATAATAATTAATTGTTTTTTATTTTAAAACTAATTGGTCTTTAATGATTTTATTGTTGGAGTGACAACTAAAATCTATAATGAATCAATTTTTAATATATAATTTATATTTTAAATTTATGGTAAATAAAATAAATTATTATATAAGATACTTTAACAAATATTGAAATTCAATTTGAAGTAAAGATAAAAATTGTACATTAAAACATTAGTTAACAAAACCAAGTATAAAGATAAAAATAAATAAAATTAAGAAAGAATTTTCTTAACTACTGTTAATTGAACTTAAAATTATTAATAAAAGTTATTTTTGAAATAAATATTTAAAAGTAATTAAATATTCATTATTAAAGAAGATTGGTTTAATAGAAGTAATAATAACTTCTTCAAATGCTCTTGTTTAAAAACTATTCCTAACTACATACTTATTAATAATAACTTCTAAAATTAGTTTCTTTTAAAATGATAATTCAGATTCAATATTGGAGAATATTAGAGAAAAATAATGTTTCCCAAGATTTTCTCTCATACTAATTTAATTCGATCAAGGGGTCAGTAAAATTTAAATAAAACTTAAATGGCAACTAAACTATTCAACTTTAAATTCAACACTGGTAGAAAAGAAATTAATAAATAGACATAGTTTTACTTAAAATATGTTATTTAAAAAATACTTTAAAAATTGTTAAGGAAAAGAATATGGAACCACCTATAATACTACCTTTTAAAGGCATTTTTTCACGATTTTTTGCATGGTGCTACCTAAATGGCCACATTTCATGTATAATTTTGTATTATTATATTTTTACGAATATATCTATATAATAAATAAAACTATCACTAGATTAATGTTACGTTTGTACGCGTGTTTGAGTAAGGATGATATTAGCTTGACTCAATCTATATTCATTCGATATATAACATGACGTCAGCAGATCATGAATTCAACAAACTTTTCTTATCTTTTTTTTATATTGTGATTTTTATGATTTATTATTATTATTATTATTTAATTTAAATGCAAATATATTTAGCCTTTATCTACAACTTATCCTTATCAATTCAAATTTTTCAGTTATTATTCCTAACAGGATGAAAAGCTAAAATGTCAAATAAATAAATAAATAAATTAGAAAACCTTAATGATGAAAGCTTATTAGGTGAATAATTTTGTAAAAAATATAAAATGTGGTGTCAAACAAGTTTGAAAACGTATAGATCGGTTTCTCGCCCTTTTTTTGGAACCACGAATCGTCAAAGGTTGAACTAGAATTGAGTAATCCTGTGGCTAAACACTTTCTCATATTTATACTCACAAAGAAGACACACGACACATACATTTGACTTTGAAATTTTGAGAGATACAAAAACATAAACAGGGGTTCAAAACAACCCTTTTGAGTTACGTACCCCCTTACGTATTTAGATTCTGATTCCAGCCCCACCTGCTCCACCTATAAGATCGTTCTATAATCTCTCTCTTTCACTTTCACTCTCACTCTCTCCCTCTCAGCTGTGTTTTGTTTTGATAGAGTATGATCTCTCAATAACTTTTTCCTGTTTTGGTTTCATCTTTCTTTGATTTCTTCTTTGGAACGTCATAATGCACACCTATAGAAAGAGAGAGATATATGATACAAAATGTCAATTAGGTATTATATATATAGTATAGTAGGCATGTTTATGCATCTGTTTAATGGGTTTTCCGTGAAAAGATCATTACTTAGCAAAGGTGATTATTTTTTGCGAAGCAGTGTCATTGGTGATGATGTATCTGGAGCTTGTATTGTGTCAATGAGTAATTTCTATGATTTTTTGGTCACCTGGGGTGTGCTGGAATTTATCGGTTTAGTGGTGCATGTCAAGTTGAAGCCATGATTATTGCTCTATGTACATCACCTTGACTACGGTTTTGTTTTCTGACTTGTTGTAGAGGTTGATACGAGAGAAGAATCTAAGGCAGCCATGGAGAACAGTGAGCCTCCAAGGCGTCTTGAGGTGGTTTATTTGCTTTTTATTACTTTAGTTTCAGGAACATATAAATATGCATTATTTCTTCACTTAAATTCTTTGCCATTAACAGGGAAAATATGCTGCAATAGTAGTCTGCTGGTTTCTTGGCAATGGGTGCCTTTTCTCATGGAACAGTATGCTGACTATAGAAGATTACTATGTTCACTTGTTTCCGGTAATTAATATATACACACACACATTATATATACCGTATTATATTTTCTTTTCATCTGATTTTTCATTCATTCATGTGGTTAACCAGGGACTATTCCAATTTGAACCACTTCAAATTTCATTTTTCTGTGTGCTTCATAATATGGCTTAAGAACCTTGAAGGTTTCAGACCATGTATTTTGATAACAAAGAATACATGACAGAGCTTTACATCAGTTTATGTAGTTACCTTTGATATTCAACCATACACTATAGATCAGATGATCAAGGAATTTCTAGTCACTGCCATAGTCTGTTTTCATCTTATACAGAAGTTATACTAATAATTTATTATCACATTACTAAACTTTCTGATCAATAAATTTCAGTGGCTATAACTATTTTCATTTGTTTTACTGATCTTCTCACACTCCAATACATATTCTAGCGATCGCAGTTTGTTTCTCGTTTTTTGCGGTTCTTAATTGTTGTTTGTTCTTGTTATAATTTATATACCTGGATTGCTTTGGAATAAACTTGTTTTAATTTTCTGTTCTGTTCGTGCAGAAATACCACCCCTCTAGGGTGCTTACTCTTGTATATCAGCCATTTGCAGTTGGAACACTAGCAATACTGGCTTACAAAGAGGACAAAATCAATACAAGAATAAGAAACCTATTTGGATATACTCTTTTCTTCATAAGCACTTTGTCGGTGTTAATTGTAAGTTTCATTCACTTGTTTGTAATATATGATTCCTTCACAATGGTTTTTGATTGTTGCTTTTATTTTTCCTATTAATCTGCCATAGTTGGATTTAGCAACATCTGGTAAAGGAGGACTTGGGACTTTTATTGGTATATGCATAATTAGTGGTGCATTTGGAATAGCAGATGCTCACACGCAAGGTGGAATGGTGGGAGACCTATCCTACATGCTTCCAGAATTCATTCAGGTTTGCATTAGCAATGGAATTACTATGAAGTTTTGAAACTTTCCTTCAATGTATGCATTTCTTTTTTTCTTCTTATATGGTTTTACTGCTGTAGTCTTTCCTTGCTGGTTTAGCAGCATCTGGTGCACTAACATCTGCTTTGAGGTTGATTACAAAAGCAGCATTTGAGAATTCTAAGAATGGTCTTCACAAAGGAGCCAGTAAGTTCAACTCTCCAGAGCTTAAGACATTTGATAATGAAGATATATTCGCGAATCATGGTTATGTGGTTTATTTTGATAATAACTCAACATACATTTTTGGACTATGTAGCAATGCCAATATCTTCAAAAGCCTAAACAAATTGTGATGATTATTTGATGTCATTTAACTTTATACTATAAAGATTGTTGTTTCACATGACTCATACAAATAAATTAGATATTGATCACTTGTCGTTCTACTTTCCTGCAGTTACGTTCTTTGTCATATCAACATTCTTTGAGCTTCTTTGTTTTCTTCTATATGCATTTGTCTTTCCTAAATTACCAATCGTGAAGTACTACCGTTCAAAAGCAGCATCTGAAGGATCCAAAACTGTTTCATCTGATCTTGCTGCAGGTGGTATCCAGACCCCATCTCGAAGAGTACTGTTTCTTTTCTTTTCTTTTCTTTCCAATGTTTCAAATCACAATATGTTCTTAATTATTCAAGCTTCAGTTTATTTACAATTTAAGTACTTTTTTTCAGGTCAATGAAGATGACAAACGATTAGAGCGCAAAGGGAATAAGCAACTGTTATTAGAAAACATTGATTATGCACTTGATCTGTTCCTAATATACGCACTTACACTATCAATTTTCCCCGGATTCTTATCAGAAGATACCGGATCACACAGTTTGGGCACATGGTATTTTCGTTAACAACATAGCTTCTTTACTTCCTTTATATTTCTATCTTTTTGGAAATAAAATCTTCCATCGATTTTCCTGTTCCTTTATGACCAGACACAACATGATAAAGATTAGTGTTATGTGCCATGAAGAAAAGTGTCCACTAATTATAACATAACGCATATTTGAGTGTAGTTAATTATTTTTCATGAATTGAAAACCTTAGTATGTTTTGATATTTCCAATTCTTTCAGGTATTCTCTTGTGTTAATTGCTATGTACAATGTGTGTGATCTGATCGGAAGATACATTCCACTCTTGAAAACCCTGAAGTTGGAGTCCCGAAAAATGCTCACCACAGTCATTGTTAGTCGCCTTTTGTTTGTGCCAGCATTTTATTTTACTGCAAAGTATGGTTCACAGGGGTGGATGATAATGTTGACATGCTTTTTGGGGTTATCCAATGGTTACCTCACTGTTTGTGTTCTCACTTCAGCACCCAAAGGTTACAAGGTGAGTTTGTTAAACAACCAGAACTTTTCGGGGTTTTCTAAATTCATATTTAGATTGATTAATGTTGTGCATTTTTTTAATGTTTGTAGGGACCAGAACAGAATGCCTTGGGAAACTTGTTGGTGTTGTTTCTTCTTGGAGGTATTTTTGCAGGTGTAACACTTGACTGGTTGTGGTTAATAGGGAAAGGGTGGTGAAATCTTAACTACAACCCAAACTAGAGAAATAGCTTAGGCATTCATTTATTCACAAACATATACATGTTTTACGTATGTTTACAGTACTTTGTGTATACCTCATTTGAAGGAGTAAAGATCGTTTCACTGCCAATTATTTCTCAATTCAATCTTTATATCACAAAATTGACTTTTTCTTCTTGCAACTCTCATTTTTCTTCCTGCACCTTAACAATTTTCAAAATGACTATTTTACTTTTTCTAAAATGATTTTCGGATTATGTTTTGAAAATTTTCTGGAACATACTTTTCAAAATTTCTGGAATGGGATTTCCAGAACAAACAATGTTTCGGCAATAAAATTTCTGGATTGAAATTCTGAAATGCGTGAAGTATGTTTTCCAAAAGAAAGCTTGTTTTGGAAATCCTATCCTGAAAAAACTTTTCACAATGTTTTTCTAAAATAAGTTTTCCATAACAAATTTTACAAAACACAAAATATGTTTAAGAAAGATATTTTCAAAATGAACTTCTTTTCATAACACGATTGTTTTCTTCTTCCTCTACAACATTTTGTAAACTTTAAGTTTCAAAGGCTTGGCAAATGTATCAGAATTATCTATCTTTATTCATAGGTTCCAATGCCTTTTATAGAAAATACATGAAAACTGCAAAACAAAAATAAAGGACACGACTCAACTAGCTCCACTAATAACAAGAAAATAGAACAAAAACTGACATGTTCTAACCCGGGAGAATAGGTCTTTATTGAAATAATCTAAAAACTTGTTCAACATTCCCACCCTTGAACTGAACTCGATCAAGAGTTTTAGTTCACAACACTCATCCCAAACGCTTCTCTGATCCTTTGAAATGATGTCATCTTCAAAGGCTTTGTCATTATGTCGGCCAGCTGCTCCTCAGTACTGCAACAGACCAATTTAACGACACCTTCCTTTGTCAATTCTCTTAGAAAATGGTATCGAACCCTTATGGGCTTTGACTTTCCGTGCATGACTGCATTATTTGACAACTTCCCTCTTTGCGACCTCATCACTTCAAAGCGCAAACCAATTTCTTAGTCACCGGGCGGAGCGCACCTTAGGTACTTTGCTTATAGCTTTTTTAGGTTATGCAATAGACGGGAGGATTAGCTCTGGATCCCCCCTGCTTGCAGAAATGAATGGATCAGAAGGGGGGGCTGATAGTGGACGTGTTGTCACAAAACAAAACCATCTCTTCATCTTGTTCATGCCCAATTTCTTTCAATATCCTTTTCATCCAAATGGCTTGACAGACACATGTAGTTGTTGCTACATACTCTGCTTCAATAGTTGACAGAGTAACGATTGGTTGCTTCCTTGAGGACCATGCCACAACTCCTCCACTCATTAAGAAAACATAGCCTGAAGTGCTCCTACTGTCATCCACATCTCCCGCATAGTCACTGTTGGTGTAGCCTAAGAGTTCACTCTTCCCTTCACGTTGATACCATATCCCAAATTCCAGAGTTCCCTTCAAGTATCTCATGATTCTTTTTGCAGTAGCAAAGTGCTACTCAGTAGGATTTGTCATAAAACGACTAATAAGACTTACCACAAACATCAAGTCAGGTCGTGTGGCTGTGAGATACATTAAACTGCCCACCATTTGCTTATATAACGTTGAGTCGACCTTCACACCAGCTTCATCTCGGCCAACCTTCTGTCCAGGGACTATCGGATTGCAAACGGAGTTGTTATTTTGCATCCCAAACCTCTCTATCAACTCAGCAACATATTTTCTTTGACATATAAAGATGCCATCAGCCTTCTGCATCACTTCAATGCCAAGAAAATATCTCATCTTCCCCAAATCAGTCATGTCGCATTCATCCTTCATAGAACGCTTAAACTCATTCAACAACTCCTCATCATTACTAGTGAACAATAGATCATCGACATAAATGCTCACAATTAGGATTTTACCTCCCTTTTGTTTGATGAATAACATTTGTTCACTAGAGCTGCTTATAAACCCTTCATTGAAGATATAAGCCTCAATGCGACTGAACCAAGCTCTGGGCGCTTGTTTTAGTCCGTAAAGAGCCTTATGCAGCTTATAAACCATGTCCTTCTTCCCTGCTACTTCATAACCTTGTGGTTGCGCTACAAATACATCTTCCTTCACCTTACCATGTAGAAAAGCAGACTTGACATCGAGCTGATAGATTCCCCATCCTCTTTGTGCTGCTACAACAATGATCTTCCTCACTGTATCCATTCGAGCCACCGGTGCGAATACCTCTGTGTAATATACTCCGTACTCTTGAGCATACCCTTTTACCACCAGCCGAGCTTTGAACTTGTCTACCTCTCCCAGTTCATTTAATTTGATCTTGTATATCCACTTAACCCCAATAGCCTTGGCTTCAACGGGAAGTGCAGTCAGTGACGACGTGTGGTTCCGTTTTATGGACTGTATCTCAGCATCCATCGCTTGTTTCCATTTCTGATGTCCTACGACTTCTTGAAAACTGGTCGGGTCTGATATGACCATGAAAGCTAGGGTTTCAATCTCGACTCTAGCCATGTTTGCTTCTTCCTCTGTATCTGATAGCCCTTCTCCTGTGATATAATTTGCATACCAGATTGGTGGTTTTCTCACCCTGCCTGTTGTTGCTATTGTTTCTCCAGTTGCTGGATTGTTTAGTGAAGGAACGTCATCAGTGTATTCTTCTGCTTCTTCCGCTTCCTCTGCATTCTCAACATCTTCATAATCATTTTCTCACTCAAGTTCAATGCTTTCTTCACTAGAATAACCAACATCTTCCCAATTCCACTTCTTATCTTCCTCAAATATCACATCTCGGTTGATGTGAAACTTTTTCTCCACTGGATCGAACATCTTAAAGGCCTTGGATTCACTCTTGAAACCTAACAAGACATACTTCACGCTTTTGGCATCGAGCTTGCTTCTTTTAACATCAGGGATATGAACATATCTGATACATCCAAAAACGCTAAAGTGTTCGACTAATGGCTTTCTTCCACTCCATGCCTCTTCCGAAGTCATATCTTTTACAACGAGTGTAGGAGATCTGTTAAGAACATGATTCACCCATTGCACAACATCTGGCTAGAAAGCTTTTGGTACCTCCTTCTCTAATAACGCTGCTCTCACCATGTTCATGATTGTGCGATTTTTGCGTTCAGCAACGCCATTTTGCTGAGGCGTGAAGGCGGTGGTCAGCTGTATTTTGATTCCATGCTCTTTACAGAATTCCTTAAACGCATTTGAGTTGTATTCTCCTCCTCTATCCGTTCTTAGACATTTGATGAACAATCCAGTTTACTTCTCCACAAACGCTTTGAATGTCTTGAACTGATGAAATGCTTCTGATTTTTCTAGCACAAAATATATCCATGTCTTTCTCAAGAAATCCTCAATAAAGCTTACAAAGTACCTTATTTGAGTGTTTGATAGTGGATTGATCGGACCACAGAGATCAAAGTGGATAAGCTGCAATCTTTCAGTGGCTCTCCAATTGCTCTGCTTCGGAAATGGAACACGATGGTGTTTCCCTTTGACACACGCCTCACAGGTGGTTTTCACATCTCCAATTTCAGGTAAACCCACAACCATCTCTTTACTGCATAATGTGTGAAGTCCCTTGTAGTTGAGATGCCCATATCGATGGTGCTACTGCTCTGCCTTGTTTGAGATATCAACCTGCAGGCATCTCTCCTCCTTTGTTTTATCATTTGATTCACCTAACAGGATAAACATCCTATTAGCACTCATAACAGATTCTGCTATTTTTCCTCTTGAGGGATGAAAGATGTTGCATGTGTTTCAATCTCCTCCTTTGAATAGCACATCTAAACCCCTTTCTTGAAGTTGTTCAACACTTAGCAGGTTGTTCTTCAATTCCAAAATATAATACACATTGTTGACCACATAGCTTATTCCCTTAAGCATTATTTTCACCACTCATTTCCCACCAACCATCAATTTGTGATTGTTCCCAAGCTTGACATTATGTGTGAAGCTAGCGTCCAAGCTTGAGAACATACCTCTTTCTCCACACATATGGTTTGAACATCCAGAGTCCACGAACCACACATCTCCTCTTCTAGTACTTTGAAGTTCCACATACGCCATGAGAAGAATTTCATTCTTTTCTTCGATCTCTGCAAAATGTGCTCCATTGTTCCCATTTGGACATTCATATCGGAAATGTCCAAGGTTGTGGCAGTTGTAACACTCGATTGTTGCTTTGTTGAATGCGCGTCCTCTGCCCCTGCCTCGACCTCTGTATGATCTTCTGCCTCTGCCTTTGACATTGAGAGCTTGACACTCGATTGTTGCTTTGTTGAATGCGCGTCCTCTGCCCCTGCCTCGACCTCTGTATGATCTTCTGCCTCTGCCTTTGACATTGAGAGCTTGATCATCTTCTTCATGATTGATCTTCTTAAATTTCTTTTCATGTACAGACATAGTGCTTTGCAGTTCGTCAATCGTCATCTTTTCTGTGTCTTTTGACTCCTCGCTGGACACCACCACATATGTGAACTTGTCAGTCAGAGTTCGAAGTATTTTCTCAACAATCTTCGAATCTGACATGTCTTCTCCATTGCTTCTCATCTTGTTGGAGACAGACATTACTCTTCCAAAGTAATCATCGATGTTCTCTTCCTTCTTCATTTCAAGAACCTCAAAATCTCTTCTTAAGGTTTGGAGAAGAGACCGCTTCACCCTTTCGTTGCCTCCAAACTTTCTCTTCATCAAATCCCAAATGATCTTGGATGTTTTGCGATTCAAGATCTGTTCAAACACAACCCGGTCAATTGCTTGGAACAGGTAGTGCTTCACTTGATGGTCCTTCATCTTGAGCTCCTCAAGACTCTTCTTCTGCGTTGCAGTCACTTTGATTCCCTCTGTCGGTTCGATGTACCCCTCTTCCACAAGACTCTACAAACCCTTGGCACGCAAGAGGTTTTCCATTAGTTCACTCCAATGGTCATAATGACCATCAATTTGTGGAATCTTGGTGAGTGTTTTGTTGTCGCTCATCTTCTCTCTCTTGGATCAATTTGTTTTGCTTTGGCTCTGATACCAAATGTAAACTTTAAGTTTTAGAGACTTGGCAAATGCACCAGAATTATCTATCTTTATTCATAGGTTCCAATGCCTTTTATAGGAAATACATGAAAACTGCAAAACGAAAATAAAGGACACGACTCAACTAGCTCCACTAATAACAAGAAAATAAAACAAAAATTGACCTGTTCTAACCCTAGAGAATAGGTCTTTATTGAAATAATCTAAAAAATTGTTCAATATTGTGGTGAAAATAATTCTTAAGGGATTAAGGGAATAAGCTATGTGGTCAACGATGTGATTGTTCCCAAGCTTGACATTATGTGTCACACGTGGTCACTGATTGCACTTCCCGTTGGAGCCAAGGTTATTGGGGTTAAGTGGATTTACAAGACCAAATTAAATGAATTGGGAGAGGTAGACAAGTTCAAAGCTCGGTTGGTGGTGAAAGGGTATGCTCCAAAGGACGGAGTAGATTACACAGAGGTATTCACACCGGTGGCTCGAATGGATACAGTGAGGATGATCATTGTTGTAGCAGCACAAAGAGGATGGGGAATCTATCAGCTCGATGTCAAGTCTGCTTTTCTACATGGTAAGGTGAAGGAAGATGTATTTGTAGCGCAACCACAAGGTTATGAAGTAGCAGGGAAGAAGGACATGGTTTATAAGCTGCATAAGGCTCTTTACGGACTAAAACAAGCGCCCAGAGCTTGGTTCAGTCGCATTGAGGCTTATATCTTCAATGAAGGGTTTATAAGCAGCTCTAGTGAACAAACGTTATTCATCAAACAAAAGAGAGGTAAAATCCTAATTGTGAGCATTTATGTCGATGATCTATTGTTCACTAGTAATGATAAGGAGTTGTTGAATGAGTTTAAGCGCTTCATGAAGAATGAATGCGACATGACTGATTTGGGGAAGATGAGATATTTTCTTGGCATTGAAGTGATGCAGAAGGTTGATGGCATCTTCATATGTCATAGAAAATATATTGCTGAGTTGATAGAGAGGTTTGGGATGCGAAATTACAACTCCGTTTGCAATCCGATAGTCCCTGGACAAAAGGTTGGCCGAGATGAAGCTGGTGTGAAGGTCGACTCAACGCTATATAAGCAAATGGTGGGTAGTTTAATGTATCTCACAGCCACACGACCTGACTTGATGTTTGTGGTAAGTCTTATTAGTCGTTTTATGACAAATCCTACTGAGTAGCACTTTGCTACTGCAAAAAGAATCATGAGATACTTGAAGGGAACTCTGGAATTTGGGATATGGTATCAACGTGAAGGGAAGAGTGAACTCTTAGGCTACACCGACAGTGACTATGCGGGAGATGTGGATGACAGTAGGAGCACTTCAGGCTATGTTTTCTTAATGAGTGGAGGAGTTGTGGCATGGTCATCAAGGAAGCAACCAATCGTCACTCTGTCAACTACTGAAGTAGAGTGTGTAGCAGCAACTACATGTGCCTGTCAAGCCATTTGAATGAAAAGGATATTGAAAGAAATCGGGCATGAAGAAGATGAAGAGATGGTTTTGTTTTGTGTCAACACATTCTTCCTCTCTTCTTCTACAACGACTATGATGCAACAATGGTGACATTGGTGGTGGCAATAATGGTAACGACAACAGTGATTGTGATAATGATGTAGTCATTGAGGGAGATACATATGAAGAACGAACACATCGACGGAGAAGGAGAAAGGAGGAAGAGAGAAAAATGTAAAACCCATGAGGACAATCTGATCATTTCACCCAACTGAGGGGTGCAGCCAAGAAACGGGTGGTATAGGAAGAAATAGCCCACAAAATTTGGCTTCGACTGGTTTTGGTCCAGACATCATCAATAGGTTGAGGCTGTTTCTTCCTGCACCTCATCATTCTCATAAAAGACCATTTTATCTTTTTTAAAAATGACTTATGGATTGTTCTTTTCAGAATATTTCCATAACATATTTTTCAAAACATATTTTGTAAATTTCGGATTTACTATTCCAGAAACTAAATTAAAAAAATGTGTTTAGAAAAGAATATTCCGAAATGATTTTTTAGTTTTCGAATTTTCTATTATGAAAACATATTTTGCTCACAAAATTCCTATTCCAGAAATAACTTAACTCTTATTCCGGAATCATCCAAAAGTGTTAAGGGTAATTCTGATATTGCATAAAATTAGGGTGCATGAAGAAAAATGTAAGGGTGCAGGAAGAAATACCCATAAGTTGAAAGGGTCAAATGGATGTTTCTTCCAACACCTCCATTGCTTTTCCAAATACCCTATATAGGTTAGGGAAAAAACCATTTTGTCTTTAAAAAAAGTTCTAGATAAAAAATACCTTTCAAATTAAGAAAAGAAAAATTTATTTAAAAAAATATATTCTGTACCGACCAAGTCATCGGGTGTGATGACGTGTCTAGCACGTGACTATGTGGGGCGTGCTCAGCAGAACACGCGGGCAAGAGAAAGATGAATGGTTCAGAAGCGAACATAGTCGTCGGTTCATGGAACTGGCGTTCTGTAGTGAACATGGTCGGTTGTCGCCAGGTTTGTGCGTCATCGATGTGTTAGGCAATGGGAGATCAGGTGGTCTGACGCCGCCGCGAGGAGCACATCGCCGGATTTCCCAGTAAACTCAGTTGAAGCTACTGACGGCTCAGAAGAGTAAGTTCAAGCGTATAATTTCAGTAAGATGATTGTTGCGCCAGCATAGGGCGTGAAGGGCGTGTGAGTTGAAGGTTACAGCTTGCCTATCAGCGACAGGATTCCCAGAGTGGACACTCGTCGATGGCAAGGTTTCCTCAGCCAGAACATGCATGGCGTAACGATAAGGAGGGTGCCATTGGCGACAAGCGATATCACAAGGATGGTGTACTTTGCCGCACCCGATGCTCGCCTTGTCGAGTGGTGTTTTAGAGCATATTGCGTGCTAGCTTACTCCTTGAGTAGAGGACTTAGCCGCGCGACTGGTTACTACACAGAAATGACGCTCAAGTTGCCTCAACCTAGATAACGACACGTGTAGGGTTGGATGCTACCTGTTATTCCAACCCAGATGATGACATGTGTAGGGTTGGATGCAATTGAGAAATGACGCTCAAGCTATCCTAGCTCAGATGATGACACGTGTAGGGCTGGGCACTACCTACTATCTTAGCCCAGATGACGACACGTGCAAAGCTGGATGCGAGCCACGCGTCCAAAAGCATAACGGCCTGGAGAGAGAAGAAACCTAGCTATAAAGGTAAACTTAACAGAATTTGCAGAGGTACGTTTTCATTACGACTCATTGCTAGGGTTGTGCGCCTTTAGTACGGTTCTACAAAGCATATTTTCTCTGAGTTTTTGGGTGTTCTTGTTACTGACTTGAGCGTCGGAGCGCCACCGGCCGCAGAGGTGCCACCTTGTGTTTTCAGGTTCTCAGAGAGGCTTTCTGTGGTGTGAACTTGAAAGCCACGTGGAGTCAAGCTGGTGAGGAGGTTCGTGACGAGGCAACACTCTTACGCTAGGTCAACCGGCAGGATCATATTCTAAATTAGTATTGGTCAAATTGATCAATTAGTTAAAAATTAGATGAAAACCTTCACTCTAACGGGTTCATAAAAAGTTTAAATAATTTATTTTATAAAATTAATTAAACGATATAAAATATTTTAATAATTTAGTTTAAAATTTATTTAAATGTTAATTTATATTAGTATTAAATGAATTAAATTTATAAAATAAACTAGCCATAACAATAAATATGTTTTATTTTTTTATGCACAATAAAATCGTAAAACTACATTATAAATATTTAAACTTTAATTTTTATAATTTTAAAAAAAATAATAGACATTGACATATTAGACTGGATGAACCAGGAGAGCCGACTCACCATATTTAATCGTTTCAAGCTATTTTTTTTTTTCTTGACCTAAACAAATTAATTTTATGATTGTTAAATTTTAAAAATTAGATTTATTAATAGGATTATATTAGTTTATTCCATACTGAAAGTGACAAAAAATTGATCCGTTTGTTAAATAATGTGTAGACTTTTAGGCATGCACAGGTCAGAAAAAATATTTTACAAAGTTCATATAATATTGGTATAAAGATAAATTAATGTGAAAGTTAATGTGATGACAATTTTATAATATATTAGATACATTTTCTAGTTTTGTTGAACTTTGAATCTATGTAGAAAGTGGACATTATATCAATTGTAAAATGCAGATTCTACTTTTTTCGTCGATTCACCATTTATCAATGTGAAAGATGATAACTTTCTACTCCATTTAGACTTTGAATCGAAGTAGAAAAGTACTTAAAATAAGGTATACTAATGTTGTCTCCCTCAGTTTTCACTATGTATTGTGCAAACTCTTCCTCTGGCAAACTACATGGCAACACCATCAACCATTTTTGTCCTCTAAGTCCTCTACTAGCTCTTCTGCATTTGCACTTTCTTTTCCTCTTCCGTCAATTCCTCCCTACATAACACATCAATACTCATTTGTTAGCCATCATCCTTCAATCGCGCTCTCATCCCTTCTTGTCTCACACCACGCTTCTTGCTTCTTCCTCTAGGTTAGAATTTTAATTTTGTTTTCAATATTTTTAATTTATTTTTGTAGCAATTTCAAATATGGGAATATATGTTATTTAGAATATAAGAATATGTTATTTAAACATAGGAATGTTTGTTAAATAGAGAGAGAAACATTTATTTAGTTAGAAGTTAGTTAAATATAGAAACAAAACAATTTTATTAAATTTTCTCAAGTATCTCATATGTGGTTCTAATTAGGGCTTGTCTCTCTCGTGTTTAGTTCACAAAATGCGGGTTAAGTTGTCTCATCCCGTGTAAGGAGTGTGAGTTCATTTTATTGACTAGTCTTGCATAAGAGTTAGTTCACGGGTTTCTGAGCCAGCTCGCATAAAGAAAATATTTTTTTTAAATTAAAATTTTATTAATTATAAAGAAAAATATTTTCCGTAAAAAATTAAAATTTTATCTATGTTTCAATTCACTCAATTAAGATAAAAAAAGTAAAGGAATTCAAGTATGAAAATTGTTGAAGACTTGATTAAAAATAATTAAAGTTTTATTTTGCATATATTTTTTTCGTACATGTAAATATATTTTTGTTACAAATTTTTTTAATAAAAACTCTTTTACTTAAAATTAAATTCACACGGTTACTTTTAATATTAACTTTTTTATATTTTTTAAAAAAATATTCTTTATTTTTATCATTAAATTTATTTTTTAAAATAAAATAAAATAAAGATCACACGATAAGTGAAGTATGATATTTTTTTTATAAAAAAATAAAATAATTATTTCTTTTATTTATGTGGGTCAACTCGCTCTGCTATTGGTCTTTACGGGCTACGGATTATGCAAGTGAGTCCAAACGGATCAGCAGATTACATTAGTGAGTCCGTCTCGCATTTTTTGGTAGCAGGTTGTGGATCAGCCCACATCATTTGTTCGTATTGTCATCTCCAATGACGAGTCATCTACTACAAAGGTAATTAAAGATATTTTTCACAAGTTTTGAATATTAGAAATTAGTAAAAATTATTGTTGTCGAACTTTAGTAGTTGATATTTTGAAATTTAGTATTGACATGGACGGCCATCCAAAAGCCGAAAAACAATCCTTTTATAGAAAGTATTCGCGCTTAGTTTGGCTCAAGGGAAGGAGTACTCTATTAGTCCAATCTTTTATTAAAAATATTTATTTTGTGAATTATAGTGTTTGCCAATTCTTAAATAGAGGATTCAATCAAATTATTCAGAATTTTAGAAAAATATTAATGAAATATCTAATTGTGATACTTTAAAATTGATTGAAAAAAAATACATAATTAAGAATTAGACAATATTTTAGACCGCTTAAATTTTGAACCAGAACATGGGTTCAATGAAAATTTTTTATGACCTTCTTTTTATTGAAGAACCTAATGTAATAATAATGTGAGTGATTTGCAAGAACCCCCACTTTTTGAAGCTCATAGTCAACCATCACTCATCATCTTCCTCTATTTTCATGAGAACCTCTTTGCAATAGTTTTAAGGAAGGTGATGAAGTTTCTTTCTTCGTCTAACATGCTAGTACATGATCAAAGTTTCGAAATGTTTTAGTATTTATGTTCTCAAAGATAAATATAATGATATAATGGTAAGGTTGAGTAAAACTTTCAAAATGAAAGAAAAATGAAGGTGATTTCATAATTTCACAATCATAAAAATATTTTCTTATCTATCTTAATTGTTTTATTTCTTTTATATTTTCTAAACTTGTCTACAAAAATTGATTAAATAACAATCAAAATTAGAGACAAAAAATAATTAGTCACTATATTAACTAAATTATATACTATTTTAGAAACTAAAAAATTATTTGTATCTAAAGTGGTTTCTATTATTAATAAAAAATTATAAAATAAAATTATTTCTAAATTGGTATTTAAATTAGGTACTAGAGTTTTAGCTACTAAAATTTTAGATTCTAAATTGGTCTCAATTAGTCTTTTATAAACTAATTTAGAATTTAAAATATTAGTAGATAAAACCTTGGTAGCTAATAGTTAGATACTAATTTGAAAACTACCTTATAAATTTTTTATTAATAAAATAGTCTCTAATTTAGTATAATAGTAACTTATTATTTTGGTCTCTAAAATTAGTTGCAAATTGATGATTTTCTTGTAATATAATATTAGAATGATCAATTTACCATTAAAAACTATTTAACAAATAATTTTATTTAAACCTATGATAAAAAAATACTATATTTTAAAAAGAAAATCAAACTATTGATTTTTCTATGAAATAAAAAAACTAATTAAATATTTTATGAAATACATATTGTGTTATATAAATTTAAATGTATTATAAATTTAAATATTTTGTTTGTTTTAATGTAATATTTTATGAAAAATATATTTTTTGTTTAAATTTAAATATTTTTTTAATAAAATATTTTAGGAGATATATATTGTATTATTTAATTTAAAAAAATTGGTTTAAATATTGTGTTTGTTTTAAAAATAAAATGTGATTATATTTGATGGTTTTTTTAAACAATAATCTTATTGTTGTACAATTAGTTTAAACAAACAAATTAATAAAAAACTATAATTACTAATTTTCAAAGTTTAAAAGTAATATTAAAAGAAATTATATTTATGAAGATAATTATAAAAATATATTTTTTAGTTAAATTAAACATTTTTATTTTATTAATTAAATTAATTATTTTGTTTTATTAAAGGTCTATTTGAATTGGTTACCTTAGTTAACATAAAAATTATAATTTTTCTTTTCAAATTATGAAACTTCATTATAACAAAAAAGAGTGTTATACTTGATGATGAAGGTAACAAAAAAAAAAGGGTAAAAATATTTTTAAATTTTAGTTGTAATACTTATAAAACTTTAAATACTGTCAAAGATAATTTTCCTAGAAGTCAAACGTTCATTTCTAAAATGTGATTAATCTTCTTATAGGTTTATTATGTTGGAAAGAAAATCTACATTCTAGTTTAGCTTGGAGAAAATCTACCATCTAAAACGATTGTGCGAAATTTACAACCTAGCTCGGTTGGCAATAAATCTATAACCCAATACAATTGGGTAAAATTTGTAATCCAACAAAAGGTTGGGCGAAATCTACAGTCCAACACGGTTGGGAAAAATCTACAAACCAGTACGATTGAAAGAAATCTACAACCTAGCTTGGCTAGGAGAAAATCTGTAAACCAACACGATTGGAAGAAATCTACAATCCTCGGTTAGGTGAAATCTAACCCAACATACCTGGGTGAAATCTACAATCAACATCCTAGGAGAAAATCTACAACCCAACACAATTAGGAGAAAATATACAACAAAAAATCTACAAGCCAACATGACTAAGAAAAATCTACAACCTAGCATGATTGGGCGAAATCTACAACCCAACAACTAGAAGAAAATCTACAACCCAACTCGGTTGGGAGAAAATCTATAACCTAACTTGACTAGGAGAAGATCTATTGACTACCACAGTTAGCGAAATCTACAACCCAACTTAACCAGGAGAAGATTTACAAACAAACAAAGTTAGGTGAAATCTACAGTCCAACACGGCTGAATGAAGTCTATAATCCAACACGGCTGGACGAAGTCTATAACCCAACACTGTTGGACAAAATCTACAACCCAATATGGCTGAACAAAACTTACAACCCACGACTGGGAGAAAACCTACAACCTAACTCAATTAGGAGAAAAATCAATGCCAACTTAGTTGGAAAAAATATGCACCAACTTGGTTGGAAAATAACCTTAGAAAAACTAAGGTCAAGTGAAAGTGATACTAGCTTATGTGATTCCAATAACATGATAGAGATATTATATGAACATGTTATGGATTCAACCAGAGTTGGAATATGATTAGGCACTTTCTAAGAATTGGATCAATGTTCTTAACATTCAAGAACTTACCAAAACTCAAGAAATCAAGCCAAACTCACTTAGAAACCCATAATATGGCATATGAACCGATTAAAGCAAGAAAAAACACAATTGCACTTATTAAAACGCAAAGAAACTCAACCTAAACCACAAGAACAGCAAGATAACAGAAACTACCGAACAGAAACACAAACAAAGCAATTTCTACCGATTAAAATGACTATAAACATCAAAGACATGTTTTAGAGTTTGTTTGGGAATGGAAATGGATGAATAAGATGGAAAGAAGAAGGAAACTTATGTGGTTGGAGTCCTTGGAGAGGAGCACGCCACTTGAAGGATGCAAAGCTTCAAGATGAGTGTAGATGTCGCCACTTGAGGTTCTAAGAGTGCACTCAAGATAAGACTAGAATAGGAGAAGACACAAGTCTCTCAATCACTCACCAATTTGGGAGAATTTCTTTACTCAAAAATATCAAATCTGTATTAGAAAGACTCAAGCCCTCCTTTTATAGGAGAAGGACCGGTCATGAGTGTACAAGAAGCTTACAGAGGAAGCTATCCAAGGTTACCTTGCAACTCTTCCACTTCTAGCGTCTAAAGTGGAGAATAGAAGGGATACCTTCTAGATTTTTCTAAAGCTAATATCTAAAGATGTTTTACATAAGAGGTATCTTTAGGTTTCCCTCTTAGCACCTACCTAAACACTATTCTATATTATTTACAAATTTATACAAAAGAAACTATAAAGAGAGATATTAATTGAAGCCCATTCTTGAAAGCTTGTAGTCTTCTTTTGGCTTTAGGCTTGGTCCTCTCTTTATTTTAATTCTTCTTTAATTTTTTAGAAGACTAGAAGGAAGAACTTCAAATGTTTGGGTGAATGAACTCTTCCTCCATTAGTAAAATCCTCTCTTATTTGATCTCTATCACTAGCTCAACTTGAAATAACCTTAGAAAAACTAATGTTAAGTAAAAGGGACACGAACTCGACTGAAGCATGGCCTTAGGAAGACTAAGGTCAAGAAAAAATGACTCAATCTCGACTAGAATTCGGCCTTAGAATGACTTAGGTCAACCACAAACATGCTAAGGATCCATGGCAGGATTGTATATGATCTTATCTGATTGGTCAACAAGAAGTTTAGTCTGCTACTTATAAACAACTTCTGATCACTAAAAGATTAAAAGGACAAGAGCATTTTACTTGCAGTGATTTATTAAAGCATTATACATTGCATGTGTATTTGATCCAAGTAACCACTCAAACAACACACCTTTCTCGCATAGCCCCATGGAAAGATAGTTAGGAAAACATGACAGTTGAGGGGTTTCTGTTGGGTATGAAGGCAGAACCAATTGGGTTGGGCTGACTGGACACCATGTTTAGTGAGTGAGTTTAATCATCGTGTCCCCTTTATAATTTCTATTTAAAGAGCTCATTGTACTTGTAATTGGTGTGCAATAGGACAAAAATAAAACCTAAAAGTTGTCTGTGTGGATGTAGGTTGCAGTTGGTGACTGAACCACGTTAAATCCTATGTTGTTTATTTTCTGCAGTTGATTTGTGATTATGTGTGTTGCTTCCGCATGCGTTTTTTCCCATCAAGTCGCATCAAAGCTTGGTTCGTTTATACACTAGAGATCCGATCAGCAGAAATTAATCGACGAGATGTGAAAATTGCGGCTGTAGCAGTGTCCCAAACCTAGGGTTTCCTAATTGCGACACCAGCGTTCCAAATCTAGGGTTTCGCAGGGGCGACAACGACCTTCCAAAGCAAGGGTTTCGTAGGGGCAACAATGGTGTCCCAAAGCTAGGGTTGCGTGTGCGTTCTGCACGTGTGCTGGTCTGAGATGGCATGGAATGCAGTGCGACGACGGTGACCAGTGGCGATGGTGGTGCGAAGCGCGAACAGCGGTGGTGTGTAACATCCTTAATTTTACCCATATATAATGAAATAAAAATAAAACAAGCAATATCTAATTACAAATAAACATATACTACTTTCTCCTATGTGTATCTCAAAAGAAATATCCCTCTTCATAGGGATTTAATATATACATCAAAAGTTTTAACAACAAAACAAAACATTCAAATAAAACTATCTCATCCTTCAACTGCTCACCAAGGAGATCTATTACCTGCAATCTCATCTGCTCCCGTGTAAAACACGATCATCACAAATAAAGAAACAACACAAACAAATAACAGGGTAAGCTATCTATATAAAAAGTTTTGATATAATTTAAATTTTAAATTTATAAGCATAATTCATCAATTCTCATATGATTTCTCAAACCATCAAGTGTCTATTACATTCATAAAATTCATCTTTCATATATCAGACTTCTACTGACTCACAACACATAGACACTTGACTCTACTTCCGGAAGACTCGTGCGTTGACTTAGACTTAGAGATCTGCACCTGTCATATTATCTCACTGTGAAATCCATACAGCTATGCACATAAAGAATCTATCATATCTCTCCTAGTATGACAGGGTTAACTCATATAACAGGTCAAGTTAGTTATCTTTCAAACCACTTACCCATTCATATGAACCTCCTTCGACTCTCACCACCTGAATAGTTTCATCTATATGATTCCATTATCTCAGGAGAGTCAGGATATCTCCTTCTAGACGAATCCCTAGTCAATGCACATCCTAAACAATCTTAACACGGTATTTTCTTTCCTGAAAATACTATGTTTTGATTAAAATTCATATTCTAAACATCACAATCTCCAACATCAAACAATCAAATCATTCCAAGTTTTAGAATTTCCAAAACACACAACAATTAATTTAATAATCATATAAATGTCTTGAATCAAAAGGGCTCCAAAGTGTATCTAAATAACATCAAGTTTTACTACCCAAAAAGAGAGACAATAAAAGGAGAATGAAAGAAAATTATCTCTCAACTACAACTATATCCAACAGTCCTCAACTTCTTCAAATTTGCACAAGCAAGAACTAATTCCAACATGTATTGTAATACTTCAATATTTAGAATTATTGCAAGATTGTTACACCAATTACAAAAGGAGAAAAGAAAAGTATTGTCCAACATTGTATAGCATTTATAGAATGAAAGAAAAGAGCATGAACAATAAATGTTCTTCTTTTTACTTTACATATACCTAGCACCACGTATCCAACATTATTTAATAAAAAGGATGGGAAAGCCACAACATGAAAATTAAAGTTTGATCACCAATTGTTAAACCCAACAACTAATTTATCTCAAAAACACCAGAATTCAGATTACAATCAACATAGCAATTCTCTAAATAATCAACTCACAATTTACTTTAAAAATTGTCACAAACAATTTTTAGTTCATAAACTGAATCATCAAGAAACAATTTCAAATCTACACAAAAACAAGAGATCCTGCAAGAAAATTTGAAATTGGTGACCACGTCACCCCCACATCCAGATCTTCTAGCCTAGGGTTCTATTTGACAATTTAAAACTAGCTTCCCTTACCTGAACTTTAGTTGATGCTTACTAGGAGCTCCAAATCTACCAAAAGCCTAAAGGTAATTTAACCTGCACCACAAAATCCTAAAAAAAATCTAACTATATAACTAAGACCTTTTGTTAACAAAATTAACCTTGAAGCTAAAAGAATCATATGCAAAGCATAAATCTAATAAGATCAAAATTAACTCAAAAGAAAAAGGGCCAAGAATGAACTTACTCTATAAGAGGTTCTGATCTGACAATCTTATAGGGTTCACTGCCAGGAGTCCAATGGCAGACTCTGATCGCCAAACTGATAAGTGAGGAGGTTAGAATCTTAGAGAGAAGGGAAAGAAAAGGAAAAGAGAAACAAAACTGAACTTACGAGATTCTGATCGGGAAGTCTTGTAGTCTTCGCTGCCAGGAGTCCAATGGCAGACTCCAATCGCCAAACTGATAAGTGGGGAGATCAGAATCTTAGAGAGAAGGGAGAGAAAGGAAAAGGGAAACTTTTAGAGAGATGGTGGTTATTTTAAAATGAAATCTGAATAACTGAATTTTCTATTTATATGTCATTTTCATTTTAATAATAAAATATTCAGGTATCATTTAAAATATATCACTTCTCCTCTAAGGTTATTTTTTAGATCCTTACACGGTGCGCATCCTGGAAACTGCGGTCAAGTGCGGTAGAACGATAGTGCAGTGGGGACTGTGACCAGGTTTGTTGGTGACTGATTTTGGGTGGTGCAATTTTTTGTGTTCTTGATTTAAGAAAAAAAAATTGCCAAGATCTGAAATTAGTTGTACCGAGTATCTCGACTAGTCGTTTGAGATGGCAGAAGACAGGAGGTTCTGAATTGAAAAATTCGATGATACAGATTTCAATTGGTGGAAAATGCAAATTGAGGATTTGCTAGTTCAGAAAGATTTGGACATGGTTTTGGGTGGCAAGCCAGAAAATATGTCTGATGCAGAGTGAGCTGGTTTGGATAGGAAAGCTATGTCCATTATCCGACTCTCTTTGACCAAGAATGTTGTGTTCAACATTCTGAAGGAGAAGACAGCGAAAGGTATCATGGAAGCATTGTTTAACATGTACGAGAAGCCATCTGTTGTAAACAAGGTGTTTCTTATTAGAGAATTGGTAAACACAAGGTTGAAGGAAGACAATTCAGTTACTGAGCACATCAATAAAACGAATTTGATCTTAGCTAGACTTTTGTCAGTGGGCATTAAGTTCAATGATGAAGTTCAAGCTTTACTACTGTTATCGGCTTTGTCTGACAGTTGGTCCGGAACGGTTACAGCAGTTACCAGTTCAACAGGATCCGATGGATTCACTTTTGAGAAGATTCGTGATCTCATTCTTGGCAAGGACGTCCAAAGAAGAAGTTTTGGGGAATCATCTAGTGAATCGTTATATGTCATCAAAGGTAAGAAAAATATCAGAGATAGTGAGAGCAAGAACAAAGGAAGGAGTCAGTCAAAGACTCGGGATTACTCAAGTGTAACATGTTGGAACTGCAAGGAGGTGGGGCATTTCAAGAATCAATGCTCAAATGATAAACAAGTCAACATTGCAAAAGACTTCGCGAACGAGGACCTTTTAGTCTGTTGCACGGATAGCAGTGTGGATTCCTGGGTCATGGATTCTGGTGCTTCATTTCATGCTACCACATCAGTGAAGCATTGCAGGATCTAATTATTGGAGACTTTAGAAAGGTAAGACTAGCAGACAACAAAACTCTTGATGTTACGGGCATGAGTGACATATTGTTGAAGACGTCAGTCGGTTTCTGGACTTTGAAGGATGTCAGAGTTGTTCCAAGATTAACGAAAAGTGTGTGATTTATGTTAGGCAGTTGGACAAACATGGATATGATGTGAAGTTCGAAAATCAACAGTGGAAGGTCGTCAAGGGAAATCTTGTCATGGCCCGCGGAAGAAAGAGAGGTTCGTTGTATATGATCGAATTACTGTCTAAGGGAGTGACCGTCCAAGTTCGGAAGATAAACAAAGTCCGGTTCACAGAATCTCGTGGGCAGAAGAGGGTTGTCTTTACAAGAGAGAAACCTAGAGTCACATGTCAGATTCAGGATGAACGAGCATGGAAAGGTTCAGGTAGACCAGTCAGAGGTACTTATGGCAGTGGGAGCACGAGTTGTGTTTAAGTTAAGGTCCCTAGACGATAGTGGGTTAGGAGAATTATTATTCTAGCTGTTGAAACTTCTCCAGAAAATTTCTTGTTGAATATGGAAGAGTGTTTGTTCTCAAGTTGTTCCAGGATATGAAATCAGGACCAATTGGGTTGGGCTGACTAGACACCATGTTTAGTGAGTGGGCTTAATCATTGTGTCCCCTTTATAATTTCTATTTAAAGATATCATTGTACTTGTAATTGGTGTGCAATAGGACAGAAATAAAATCTAATAGTTGTCCGTGTGGATGTAGGTTGCAGTTGGCGACTGAACCACGTTAAATCTTGTGTTGTTTATTTTCTGCAGTTGATTCGTGATTATGTGTGTTGCTTCCGCGTGCGTTTTTTCCCATCAGTTTCCCACTCCAAAACGACGTGACGCTCAAAAGTCCCTGTGGAAGCTTCCAGAACTAATACTTGTTAAGTTTTTTTGCCTAATCCAACTCAAGGTTGGGGTTTGTGTATCACATGGATATGTTGACAATCCAAAAGCCGAACGACACCTCTTTTTGAAAGTCTTTTCGCTTAGTTTGACTCAAGGTTGGAGGTATGTGTACCATTAATTAGTCTGACCTTCTATTAAAAAGGAATGTAACTTATCTAATGGGTCAATTATAGAGTTTGTTAATCACTACACAATAATTCAATCAAACTACCTATAATTTTAGGCAAAAATTACATAAATATCTATTTGTGGTACTTTAAATCAATTGGGAAAAATACAAACTTTAAGAATTTGATAATATTAGTTAAAATTTGGAGATAAAAAAATATCTAACTAAAGCTTTTGAAATACAATACTCATTGAACAAACAAACTCAATTTTAAATGACCTAATTTAAGTTCACTTAAACTTTGAATCAAAACAAATATTATCTTAGTTCATATAACTAAAATATTATCTTAGTTCATATAACTAAACTATAGACTAAACAAAAATAGTAATTATTTTATTTTTTTAGCTTATTTAATTTAATTAATGCTTCAAGAGTTTGGAGAAGTTAATTTGTATAGTTTGTTAAGTAAAATTAAGTCTATCCTTATCTTTAAATTATGGATATTGTTGGAGAGAATTCCATGTTAAACATTTTTAGTATATATAAAACCATGAGTAAACTTAATCATGAACGGAACGGAAAAGCTCAATACAAGGATAAATTTATTTATTTTTAAAACAAAAGGACTAGAACAAGATTAATGTAATACATTTTCTATGGAATTGATGATTTTTTTAAATGCTTACACTAATAAAATTATTTTTAAATTTTATAATAATTTTGTAGAACTTGCTTTTTATTTTAGCATAATAATCAAGAAAATTCATTTGAAACCATCAACAAGTATTACCGATTATACACATTCATTCTTCCTACTCAGGCTTCATTACGTGTTCATAAAATAAACTACCCATAACAAAACAGAGTTCATAATAATCTGATAACCTTTTATATTGAACATATAGAAGTGTGGCTTGTTCCTTGATCAGATACCGGTTGCCGTAAGATGTAGAAGCACCGCCACCATCTGTTGCCATTGAACTACCCAAAATGACAGACATTCCACCTTATTATCATCATTATTTTTATGATTATTATTATCCCTTAAATTTATTAAACTTGAAAAACAGCAACTGAACCCGTGAATCGGTAATTATTAATTTTAAATATTGGAAACTCGGATTTCAATTCATCACTGTACTTTCATTGAACAACGTAAACTAGTGTTATCTGTTTTGTTTGTTTTTTCCGTCTAAATCGCTGATAACTTAACGCATTTCTTATTTTATTTAGTCGAACAACATACCCCCACTTCACAGGGAGCTGTTTGTTTCCCCTCGACCCAAGCGCTGATTTATGACAATAATTAATTCATTAATTAACATAAAAACGAAAAGAATTAATCATAATAATTTTTTTTTTGTCTATTAACAATTTTTCTATGTATTTTTTTTTAAGAAATGTGGTAAGAAACGGGGAGAGGAAAAAATGAAAAACCTCTTCTTTCTATGTAAGTTGGTGACACCACCGCACCAGCGCATGTACACAGACATGTGAATGAGCTCTGAAATTTACAGCGACAAAACCCTCCACTCCACTCCATTGCATTGCATTCAAACAAACGACCCCGTTTGCATGTTTTGTCCACTACCTCAACTTCACGTGACAGTGAGAGAGAGAGAGTGTGTGTGTGAGAGAAAGAGAAGAGAAGAGGACACTAACCCAAACAATTCAACCCTAGTGGACCCTTCTACACAAAACATGAAAATAACAGAACCACCAGGGGCAAAACCGTCACGCTAAACTTTGACGGCCGTGATGGCGCTTTTCCACTCTCGAACTGAAGCGAATCAACGGCCAACGGCATGTTCTCCTGATCGGGACTGCACTTCGACTCATGCGGATGCGCACTGTACATCATCGCTCGCAACACCGCCGAAACGGTGGGTATGTACGCCGTTTTGTTCTTTGCAAGCAGCCACGTTAACCCCATCAGTTGACAGTCCCGGTTGAACATTTTCTTTATCCTCTCGCTTCCTCCACTACCCTTTGTCTCGTTCTTGTACCCTTTCACCTTCAAAAACAAAAATGAAAAAAAAATAAAACCACGCTTATTTTTTTTATTATTACTATTCATCCTACTCCAAACGACGTCTTGCACAGTGAAAACACAGTTCTGGACAAAATAGAAACGCTTCAACAATGTCGCAAAAGTAAACCCGAAAAAGGAACAAAGAAAAGTAAAAGTTTCTAATAATTCGTAAACGCACATGGTAAGTCATATTCGCAGGTCAACCTGGTCGGAAAAAAAAACAAGACTAGTTTTTCCTCTTCACTTTTTGTGTGGATATCTCACCACGTCGTGCAACATTTGCATCCAACCCAAATGAATAGTTCATGTTAATAAATTCTTAAAATTGAATAAGCGTTTCAAATTTTTTTAGTACTGGAACACTCATATAACAGGTGATGTTGGAATAATAGTACCAAAAGGTGAAATTTTCGGCATTGAAAAATATATTGGAGATTCCACATTGTTATTAGAGTGACAACAAGTGAAGTAAAATCAAACGACGTAGTAATGATATTTTTATATACCTTTTGTAGGGAGCCGAGGCATTTGGTGCAACCGGCGTAAGAGGAGTTCCGGCAATTGTTTTCGAGGTTGCGAACGGCGGCGGTAGGAGTGGCGTTTTTGTGGGAGAGTGAAACGTTAAACGCTGCGTTGCAAGTTAGGGATGTTATTTGGTGGAGTCTAATGCCGCAGAAGCAGAGGATGGCATCGCAGGTGGCGTTGGGTTGGGGTATTCGGATGTTGCGAGTGAGGAGAGAGTCTTGGAGCGAATTGACGCATTTCTGGGAGTCGTCGGGCATCATAGGGAGGTCGCCGGAGGCCGGAGGTGGCGCGCCGGAGACCTCGAGGGCAGAGCGGGCGTGTGCTGCGAATAGCCACGCGGCGAGGACGGGACAGCAGCGACTCCGGTCGAGGTCCTTGCCGCACGCGTCCTTCACTCCGCCGAAGAGCTCGTTGGAAAGGTCAAGCCGGCAGGTCTGCGCCTGGGTCTGAACCGGGAATGCGGGAACGGTGTTGGAGGACGGGTATTCCCCCGGTTCGAGAGGCTGGTTTGGGTCACTCACCGGTTCAGACAGTAAACCGGCATGAGAAAAAGGGTGTTGTAGGAGTAGGACTGACGTGAAAAAAGCAAGGCACGCGAGACTGAGCGAGGATGATTGCATTTTTTAGGGGTTAGGGGGTGTTGTTTTGCGCTGTTCGGGATTCGAGGAAAAGGGATGAAGATGGGGATGGGTTGAAAAAATGAAAAGGGAACAGGGGTCTGGGTTTGGTTGAAAAATTATAGGGGAGATTCAAGGGATGATGATGCTAGTGGAGTTGGTCTTGGTTATATTGTATGGTACCTAAAAGATTTATACACAACCCACTTTTCTCTCAAAATATGTATGGTATTTGGTCTCAGATTCGAAGACCCATGATTTGATTGGAGCGTGTTTGCTAAAACGACAGTGCATGCTGTGCTGAGGAGTAGGAAAGATGAAGAGGTGCTAAAACCGAGGGAAGGGATTGTTTGGGTAAAAGGTTAGTAGTATTTTCTTCCCTTGCTGCTGTTTCTCTCACTGCTTTCTGCTTTTTAGAGGACACTTTCAAGAACTAATAAAAGAAAATTAAACGTAAAAAAGTTAAGTAATTTTCAATACCAAATATTTGAATATTCGGTATTCCCAATCCACATGATAAAAAGTAAGTATCAGTTACTCAGAAATCAGTCTTGATTCATGCGGCCTCACTGCTTCAATTTCTAATTCAACACTTTGTTTTTATCATTTCAATAAAAAACTATATTGTGATTTTACTGTTTCTGATTTTTTTTAGTGGATCCGATTTCATGAGGAAATCAAACAGCAACGTGATCTTCTTCAGAAATTGAGCGAGATTCGTTTCAGGCCACAGGCACACTAGGTAAGAGGATCACCTTCATTATTCTATGAGAAATAAATAAATAAATAACTGTATTATTCCTACATTCTATATAGTTTTTACTACAGATAAAAGATATAAATAATAAATAATGTTGGAAATTAAAAAATTGATATAATATGTAACTGTATAAATAGTATTATTAAAAAACGCAAAAGGTTGTCCGCATATTTCGCAGCTTGTGCTGTCCTTTTCGTTTTATCAGTTTATTATCTCTCTTCTCTCTTTGTCCTTTCTTCTTCGGTTATATTTTTGTTTTTCGTAGGGATGGGAAAAAGCTTTTGGTGCGCTTGCAGGGTTGGACCCTTGGTTTTCCCACTAACACATTTCTAACACCAATAATCTAATTATATGCTACAAATAAAATCAACAAATATGTATCATTAATACAGATAAAATACTGAAACTCAAATAATAACTTAACATTTCATGTGCCAAATCCAAATTCATGTGTGTGAAGTTGAATTGGCCTGATAAATTTGAACATGCAAAGTGTGAATACCTGACTTATGGTACATATCAGTTAGCTTTGCTTTACCTGTTTTTCCTTGAGGTATATTCATGCGTGACAGCCACCTAACACCATTTTCTTTGCGTGCACTGTTTTTCTAAAGATAACATTTTTAAACATGAAACAACTCTTCCATTTCACATGGGAATGCCACACCCCATTACAACTTTTGCTACTTTCTCTTATTTGCCATTACAAAATAATAATAAAAATAGTATAACCATGGTATATAAATTGATTTATATTGCATATTCATACATACACAGCAATTAAAAAGGCAACTTTATATATATGTATGTATGTATCCGTTACCCTGAATATTCTGTTACAGAAGAAGACAAAGTAACACATAGTGTGAAGTAGGTTCCACTTGAGGAGAGAGTAAAAACCAGAGTGGTGGGGCATGTAAGATGGGAAAACAAGAGTGAGAGAGATAGGAGCAAAGCAATGCATGCATTATTAGTTTAAAGGACAAACACAAAGCGTCAACCAAAAGAAAATTGTTCCCGTAAAAAGTACTACCTTTGGGAAAAGCCTTGAACCACTTTTCCTGCCTCCAATAATCTGATCCCTTTGGCTCTCTTGTAGGGTCCCCTAATTCAAATCATGCCCATGGAAGATGATGCTTTTTGTTGGGTGTTACATACATTACATCTATAATAATAACCTATGCATATACATATTATTTACTAGTCAATAAAAATAATGCATTATATATATACATGTTTATATATCGAATTAGGTTCCAAAAGGAGAACGAAAATGGTTGGTAATTGAGCCCAAAAGTTAACCTAAAAGGTGCAATCATGGTGTTGTTGTTGCCGATTACAAATGGAGCTTCCTGGGTCCAATGAATATCATCTTCCAATTCATCAAAACGATGGCTCTTTTTTGGTTGAGCCCAATCTTGCGTAAGCATAATGAATATTCATGCATTAATAATATACAAATATGATTACCTTTTTCTCTTACTCATCACTCACGTGCAAAAAAGCCTCCTCCAATTGTGTCTTGCTCATGATATCAACCTCAAACTCAATCAAGTTCTATGGAATTAATAGCAACTGGCTATTAGGCTAAAAGCTTGTCAGTGCAATATTGTAACTCTTTTGCCCATCACCACAAAGCTTGACCTAATTGAACTTTACATGTTTGTGGCTGGAAGGAGCTCATGTTGTATGATTAACCAAAACATGTCCTATCTTTTTATCATATATATCATTGGTTTAATGAAGACCTATTCCTAAATTAGTTAAATCATTAGGTACTAATTAATGAGGATCATATCAAAGTCTTGTGTTGGGAAACACTTTAAAATAGTTTGTGCAAATCCACCTGTGTACCACTTTGGGGTTATTTTTTTCTTGATATAACCACTTTGAAGTCTTTAACTTTAAACAAAGTAATAATGCCTTTATGATTTCGTGTAACTCAAAGGATCAATGCACACTTGTAGGTCTCTCTCTCGTCCTCTTTCTCTTTAATTTAGCTTTCCCAGTTCCAAATAAGAGTAATATACGTAACAAAGTAAACTTAACCTTTTGTTTTTTTTCGGAAATTTCAAAGAGTAGGAGGAGGATATCAGAAAAAGGAAATCATATAGCAATATACAATAATAGCACTCAAATTAATTACCAAAATGAAGAAGAATTAAGATAGAAAATTAATACACGAATATACAAGTTTAACATAGTAGATTGGCTTTTGCTTTTTGCTTCATAGCATTCCTAATATGCTTGATAACCTTTTGTCTTAAAGATATTTTTATTTGATGGAGTGTTTTAATTTCTCTTTTGCTAAACATCATATTCCTATTTTATTTCATTACCTCAGCCACGATAGAGTGCAGTGCCAGGTGACAAGAATGCCCATTTGCCCACAGTCACCTTCTTTGTACTAGTCATATATCATCAATCACTCATAATTAATTTTATAAATAAATAAAATTATAAGATAACACGAGTTTTAATCATGCATTTAGTTAAATAAAACTGTAGTGATATTTTTTTAAATATTTGACACATATTATAGCGGTTGGAAAGACCCATTGATATAATATGTATTGTTCAAAGTGAAAAAATGTTTAAAAAACTATATATTTGGAGCATGACATATTACAAAAGTTGAAAGGATCAACCACTGTAATATGTATTCTTCAAAGTAAAAAAAAAATTAAAACAATATATATTTGGAGCATGACATATAATCCTATGTTATTTTCTTGTGCTCTCATTTCTCACTTCGTGCTTAAACTAAAATTGTTTGCACTGCTGCTCTTGCCTCGTACATTCTACCTTTGTCGTCATGTTGCCTCCACTGTTGTGGCCGCCATTGTGCCTGTGTGTTTGTCCTTCGTCTTTGTCGTCTCCACCATCAAATCCTCAAAAACCCTAAACCCTAACCATATCTCCCACACAAACCCATTCTCCACCTCCTTCCTCGTCACCAAAACCCCCAAAAAGTTAAAGAAAAAACATGAACCCAAGCTCAACCACATCCCCTCTCTCGAGCGCATTCTCCACTACGACGCCCTCCTTCGCTTCGTCACACATCCAAGCAGTTCCTCTCCGCCCAGCCGGAGCATGTCATCCACCTCGATGACACCGGAAAGCTCCACTGAGAGCTCGGATTCCCATGCAGCCACAAGGTCTCCTGCTTCCTCAAGCACCACCCCGTCCTCTTCCAAACCTACTGTCACACCGACTGCAAGTCCTAGCTCGGCTTCACCGATCTCATAGAGGACCTTCTCGCAGAGAAGCACTCCTTCATGGATGAAATGAAGCTTAACCGCGTCGAGAAGGTTCACAAACATATCCCTTAAATCAATATATATTCTTATTTTATATTTCTAAATATAGAAATTGATTTTGTTGGTCTTCTGATTTGATTTCACAATTACAGGTTGGAAAATAACACATTTTAATAATTTTGTAAAAACAAAAAGTTCACATATTACATCGGTTATGTGAACAACCAGTGTAATATGCACATTAAATATGTGACTTTGAAGCACATATTACATCGGTTATGGCCTATAACCAATGTAATATATTCCATCTGGGTGCTCTTTTTTTGAATTATTTTAGTCAAATTTGATATTTTACATCGGTGTTTACAACTGATGTAATATGTGATGGACATTTTACATCAACGATATCTACATTGGTGGTATAACCAATTTAATATGTCTCATAGAACCGATGCAATATGCATGATTTGCACTAGTGCAAACATCTTGCTTAACTTTTAATTTTAAAAAAAGTTATTTTTAAATATGAGATTCTACTTATATGGAATAGAGTGAAACTCATTCAATCTAACTCTAAACCCTAAACTTTTGAATTATTTTAGTCAAATTTGATATTTTACATCGGTGTTTACAACTGATGTAATATGTGATGGACATTTTACATCAACGATATCTACATTGGTGGTATAACCAATTTAATATGTCTCATAGAACCGATGCAATATGCATTATTTGCACTAGTGCAAACATCTTGCTTAACTTTTAATTTTAAAAAAAGTTTTAGATATGAGATTCTACTTATATGGAATAGAGTGAAACTCATTCAATCTAACTCTTTAAAATTGAGTTGGATTTTATTTATAATTGTGTTACTTTGAAACAATTCAGAAAAATAATCAAACAACTAGAGTGTATTTATTTCAATTAACGATAATTCCTATTATGGGCAGCCACATCCATGATGGTTTCCAAGGTGCAGATTCTCAATCACCTGTGAGGAAACGTAACAATTCAGAAACAAAGAAGGGAAAAACAGGGGCAAAAGCTAGCCAGAAGGAAGAATGATCTCTCATTTTGCATGTCCTCTCCCTTGCTCTCCACGCCTCATATTCACTTAATTCCTTTTCCATTTGGGCTCCAACGGTTTCCTTGTGGATCTCCTCAATCCATCCACGTTTGTAAAATTTGTTACGCCCTCCTGGCCCACATGTCCTTGTTGGTGTGCATTTCCCTCGTTGGAATATTCGAGCATTGTATAATACTTGTAAATTAATTCATTTTTATATGGATTGTGTGATGAGTTTAGTATGGAAGATTCGCTATTCAATCTAAGATACTCTTTTGTATTTGTCTCCAACTCACTCGTATAGCTAACATAACTTTAGGAAAACTTCGTATAGCTAACATAACTTTAGGAAAACTTAAAACTCTCACAATGATGATGCATCTTCTTTTGTTTCGTCTCCACCATTTGCCTCCGCTGCATCTCAACTCTAACATCAAACAAACAAACATAAATACTCTCGTGATGATATGACTTCTTCTTCGTATCCACTTTAGCATTCTCATCTTTATCATTCGTCTCCGCCATTTGTCTTTTTGGTTCACCTCAACCACATCTCAATCCTAACATTAAAAAACAAACTTAAATATTTGCATCAACCCTAGCATTTAGCCTTTGTCATTCTCCTCCACCATTTGCCTCCATGTTGTTTGTCTCTGTCGTTTGTCATTATCGTTTGCCTATACTATTTGTTTCTTCCAGCTTTTCTCTAACACAATCTTCAAGTTAAATATTTTTCATTTTATTTTTTCATTTAAATGAAAACATTATCTTCCTGTTTTTTTGTCACCCTCCATCTCCCTATTGCCTTGTTTATAATTTAGCAGGAACACATACTCTATTTCGCAAGTAGGAAGCACACCAACAACATGTGTTACATGATTTTACTATGTCTTTTATACTTGATTAGGTGGACATGGTGGTGGGTGGTGACAATGTTAATTTGTAAGTACTAAGACAAGTCATACAAAGCTAATATTGAAGAGTCTGAAAGTAACAACTACAAATGGTTGTTATATAAGCCTAATAGGGATGCTAAAAGAAACAAAGGACAATGAGTATTGAAAAATGATGCGAAAGTGATTCTAATGTCATGAATTTGAAACTTGTTGAATTCAATAAGATAAAACTTTTATTAAACTTGCTATTATTATAATAATTGATGAAAAACATTATACTATTTTTAATTAGGACAATACTTGAAAATTATAACTTTTAAAGAAAAAAATTCTTAAAAATCTTGACTCAATTCAATCCAAATCGTTCAATAATGAGAGTTAAATTGAATTTAACATAAAAAAGTGCAGAAATTCAATCCAAACTGATATTTTCTATTTTCATAGTGGGTTGAATAATATATTTATCCAAATCCTACCCAACTCAACTCATAAAAATAGAGGATGAAATGGTGGCTTTTACTCTTTTGAGAGAGGTAAAAGGAAAGACAACCTTGCTCTTAGAATGTAAAAGAAGAAAAATATAACATAGTCAATCATGTTATATATAAAATTAAGATTTTTTTAGTATTTTTTATAATAATTATTGTTATTATAAAAAATAATTAATAAATAAGTAAAATTATTAATAATAAAGAAAATTGTTACTTTTCACTTGTTTATGCACTGTTTTACATATTTGAATAATTTTACTTTTTAGAAATTTTTTCCCCAAAAGTTTTATTTAAAAAACTCCCAGATTTTTTTCCAATTTATTTACTCAACTAAACTTATTTTCTATTCATATTGAGATATCAATCTCTTTTACATGGAATGTTTTTTAAAGTTTACTTATCATGTTTACATGTAATTGGTATGTGCAAGCATAAATATAATAATTCAAACATATAAGCAAATATTTAAGGTTTATGACAAATTGTTAAAAAATGAGTTATTATCACCATACACGCGGTCAATATCCATATCCTAGAATGTGAAAATTTCTAAAAAATTCTAAAACTAAAGTCGTATAAAACATTGTTATTATTGTCAGATACAAATTAATCTAGAAAGGTGTCTCAACAATGTTTAGCTATTAACTTCAAATCATTAAATAAGAACTTAACTAGATGTCATGGTTTCAAGTATTTGATCAATAAAATTCGTAATTTTGTTCTTACATTTTGATATTCTATTTTCAACATTTATATTGTCCAAGTAAATGTTATTCAGATTACTCAAAATCCAACAACTTTCTATTCTTCAAACTTCACTAAAAATCCTTACTTTTTCCCACCTTTTACATGGATCATATTTATCCATGTTTATAAAAAATAAATTAATCACAATAATAATAAATTATCATATTTTATTATAATGAAAAACTAATAATTTAATAATTTGTATAGATCATTAAAAATGTTATTAATAAATCTAATAGTGAAATAATTTAATTTAATTTATATTTATATTTATATTTACATACGTTTAAAATTACTGATATTACTAATTAATATTAAAAAATATACAACTATGATTTAAACTAATAATAATTTAAACTTTTTAATTCATCATATGATAATTTAAATCAAAATTTCAAATTTCAAATTTTAAAATAAACTTGTAATATTTAAATACTTTTACAAGCTAATTCATGGTAAAAAAAATAAAAAAAGATTAATAATTATTATACTCATAATCATATTTTATAATACTTAAAATTAAATATTAATAATCATTAATCATAGGCACTCAATTCTTATTTAAAATATTTTTAATAATTATGAATTTTTAAAATTATGTTGAATATATTAATTGTTAAATACATATTGATTAAATTTATTTAATTCCTGTTTCAAAAAATCACCAATTTAATTACAAACAAAAAATACAAAACTTAAATCATAATTCAGTTCGTGTGGAGCTGAATGAATTTTCGACGACCGACGAAAACCATGATTGGAAATCGGGTATCTAGAAGTCCATTTTTGAACTCTACAGTAAAGAGTTACAATTGAGTAAACATTTTTTTGACATTGAATATATTGGAAAATTTATTTTTATTTGGATTTGTTGGAGAAAAAAAAAATCCACTTTTCATTCTAATTTTTTTCACATCTTTCAAATATATATATATATATATATATAACACATATTTGTGAAGAAACTAACTAATGCATGATTGTGATAAATCACATCAAAATAGGATATGGGTGATGCTGATTGGAATTTTTGTCCCTTTTTAACATTACTTTTGCTCATGTCATTTTCATCCATCTCTTTTTTATTTTGGCTTTTTTTCCATTAATGGCTATGCATTATTGTTGTGGTCGCATTCACGTAAAACTTTGTCCTATTGCAATGTATTTGCAAGATTTTGGACGAAAAAGCAAGATAAGCAAGCAACTCCGCACAACAAAATTACAATAGGTTTCCTCCTTATGAGGTAGGAGGAAACCAATCATCAAGGATTAATTACTTAGATGAAGATGGATAAAACATCCATATTTTAAATTTCATATTTTAAAGTTTAAGTGAACTCAAATCAAATTATATCTTAATATCAAATCATTTAAAATTGAGTATTTTAATTGACAGATATGTGTTTTACAAGCTTTAGTTAGTTATTTTATTATATTTTAGATAAAATATTTTTTAATCTTTAAAGTTGTATTTTTTTCACCAAATTTCAAATATCATAGGTAAATATTCATAGTCTTGTGGATTTTGTATAAGATTATGAGTAATGGTATTGAATTCTTATATTTAACCGACTCATTAGATAAGATACATTTCCTTTACCATCTCTTTTAATAGAAGATCAAATTAACTAATAATATATAGTCCTCCAACTTTCACCTAAACTAGGTGAAAATGATTTCCAAAAAGAGTGTTATTACTTTTAAAACAGACAATTTTTTATTTATAACTTTTTTTTTCAATTTTAAGTTGTTACTAGTCTTCAGATTTTTTTTTCCGATCCAGTAGCGACTACCACAAGAAAGACAAGACCTCATCCGCGTGACTTCTCCCTCAACACCATCTTAGCGATCCGCCAATAAAATACCCCTACATCTAACTAATCTATATTCTAAATACTTGTAAACTAAATTTAGTTCTACAATAAAATTATACATAAACAATATGTCACATTTAAAATTATTATACCAAAATATTAAATAAACTATCAAAGTTATTGCATACAAAATTTCAATAAATACAATACATAAAATAAAAGATACTAATTTGGAGGAAAAAGGCTAAGATGGGAGAGAAGTGAGAATGATGATGATACTAGCACTCATTAGGGCAACGACAAGGAAAATTTAAAAAAATTGTGTAATTTTACATCAAATTTATGTGGGCAGATTGACAGATTAAAAAAATATTAAAAATTTGGAAAATCATAGTTGTGAGACATAACTTGATTGTTATTAAGTTGTACTAGCCTTAAGACTTCAATTCACATATATAATTTATTTTTTACATATAAAAGTCGTATTAGGCAATGCAGACTTTAATTAACAATGTAAACGTGTTTAACTTTTTCATTTCTTTATGTGAAGCTGTTATAGGGAACGTACAAAAATTACAAAGGAGTAGTGACAATTTCTCTGCAATTTTTTTATACTGAAGTTATTATATCCTATGATGATTTCATTTTAGTGAATTCTTTTTTACTATAGTTAAAGAAATCGAATTTAAAATAGATTGTGAAATAAATTAAAAATATTTTATTATTTTATTAAGATTTTTGAAAAATTAAAAAAATGTTTAAATTATTTTTAAAAAATAGAAATATAGGGTATTAGAAGAAAATTATTAAATAATAACGAAATTTATAGAGAAAAAATAATTAGTCACTGTATTAACTAAATTATATATTAATTTAGAGATTAAAAAATTATTGATATTTAAAGTGGTTTCTATTATTAATAAAAAATTATAAAATAGTTTCTAAATTGATATTTAAATTAGCTAGATTTTAGTTACTAATAGAAATTAGAGTCTAATTTAAAATATAAAATAATAAGTAGATAAAACTTTCGTAGTTAACGAATTAAATATTAATTTAAAAATTATTTTATAATTTTTTATTAATTATAAAAACTATTTTAGATACTAATAATTATTTTAGTTTATAAAATAATTTTTAATTTAGTCAAATAGTGATTAATTATTTTGGTATCTAAAACTAGTTTTTATTTAATAATTCTTTTATAATAGTATATCTATTTATTTGAAATTAAAGTTGTTACTTTCGCAAATCTATAATATATTTTCAATTTGACCATTCACATAAAATTCAGTTATTTTTTGTAAACTTTCCCAACAATCTATAAATATCTGAAGTCTATAATATGAAAACTTAAGTTATCCTAATAACTTTGAAACCGTTACAAATGTTGAATAAAATCTTCTGTATATAATTAAATTTATACATTTGTTCAAAATCATAAAAATTAAGATTATTGTTTAATTAAGTCTTAACAAATCAAATTCTAAAACTTGCTCACTAATAGTCTTAATCAAGTTCATTGAATATAATCTTTAAATAAAAACATTCAAACACTGCCATTTTTAACCAAAAAAATACACACAATTTTATTTATTTATATGAATTAAACAATATATTTTTTTAAAACTATTCATATTATTTCAGAAAATTGAACTCAACACATAGATTTTTATTGTAAAAGTTTCATATAAAATAAATTTATAAAACTTAAAAAGTAAAAGACAGTTTTTCAACATTCATCGAAAAACAATTCTAACAGTACAATAAATATTAATTTTAGTGGAGATTTATTAACGGAGGTTATAATAACTCCATTAACCCATGCAGATATCTAAAGTTTCTAAATCCCTAATAAATCTGGACAATTATTTATGAAATCACATTAAAATTATGTATTTTAATTTCTCACCTCATTTTTTTCACTTTTCGTGTTTTATATAGACTGAATTTCAGAATCACAAAATCGAGTACATTCTTTTGACAAAAAAATTCTTTCGACACAGTACATCACTTAGAAACGCGCTAGTTCAAAATTCATATATTTTTTGAAGAATTTTTGGCACACAAAGATTTCTCTTTTCTTCTACTAGAGCTTCGAATTGGTAATTTTTTTTATCCTATTTGATTTCTCATAATTGTTTACTTTCCCCATTTCTTAGAGTTTGTTACTTCTCTGCTTACCTCTCATGTGTTTCCTTCAATACCTCTTGTGCGTTTTCCTTTCAGCAGTGTCGTTTAGTGATGGATTTTCTTCCATTTCTCAGAATTTGTTACTTCTTTGCCTACCTCTTTGTGCGTTTTAATTCCGGCAGTGCACGTTTTTCTTCCGGTGGTGCGTTTAGTGGTGGATTTTCCTTCTGTCGGAGTCTTTCACGGGTTCAGAACCATTTCTTAGAAAATTATATCCGGTTAGTCTCTGTTTCGCTCTTACACATCACTATTACAATCATTTTTCTAGAGCGAAATGCACACTTTCAATCACTGTATCAGAATATAGGTTATACAAAAACACGGTTTTTTTGTTAGCAGGAATATCGTGTCTTCGATTTGTTAGCTGAAAGTGTGCTTTTCTGTTTTGTTTTGGTTGTTGTATTTTAGTTTTGATAGTTGCATCGTCAGCTGCTTTGTTTTGTCTGAATATGAAATTCTGTTAAAGCTCTATTTAGAGAAATGCTAGTAGCAGTGGTATGGCATGTTTCATATCAGAACAGTGTAAGGGAGGTAGTTGCCATTTTGTATTTCTGCACTGAGCTGTTACATTTTGTTTTTCTCTTTCTTTCTGTTTTTACTTGAGTGCACGTACGGTCTTGGTGTCTTGATTTGTGTGTGCCTCAATCCATGCGGATGAAGGGTATTGACTAGTGTAAGGGAATAGTGGAAATGTATTGTTTCAGCTGAATAACCCATTCTCCCTTTGTTTGGTCTTGCACGAGGATGCAGTTTAGATTGCTTTAAAATTTGTTTGGCTATTGCTGCATTCCACACCTGTGAATGCCTTTATTTGTAGTAGAGATAGTGTTTTGACAAGTTTTTATTTAGTTGAACGTAGTTGTAAGTATTAAACAACGTATGAGATCTCACCCATTCATGCTGGTGGTGATCGAGACTTAAAAAACAATGGCTAAATATTTGTGGGGCTGCACTTGCACCTTAATTTTTCAAGTTTTGTACTTCAGATTCCACCTTTAATTTTTGGCAAATTAGAAGATGTAAAAAATGTAGAATTGAATGTGGTTAGTGCCCTTCGTGGCATGCTAATTAACATGAACTTTACGAGACCAGAAAATCCAACATATAGTAAATTTGACTTCAACTTTAAGTAAACTTAATAAATTTATCGAGTTACTACCTGATAAGTTGAAGAACTAAATATTTGAAGAACTTTGTGGTCCCCATATTACCTTTGTGTGCACCTGGACATCAAATAAATCTAAATACATCTGTCTTATTGTATTATATTTACCTCGAAACTTATTGTATCTTATTCGAGTAGATTTACAACACAATTTTTTACCATGATAATTAATTTCGATGTATAAAGGAAAGGAAAGACTTATCTCAATAGAACGTGACAAAAGTATTTTCAAAAGTATAACTCAGTTCAACCACGAGTATGATCGAGAGCAGGAGTCTCTCCCATAAAGTGCATCATAAATTGTAGGTTAATTATCTCACATTTTTATTTTATACTAAGTATTTTAATTATTCACATTTATTTATTCATATTATTTATATTTTTTTTACAGGTATTCACAGATTACGTCAGTATTGGATCCATCTTATATTTTTGTTCACATTCTTTTATGTAATTGAATTATCAAACATTTTAAGTTTTAATACTTTTAGTTAAATTGTAAAGTACAATTTTAATTTGAAGTTTTGTTTAACTATTTGAATTATTTTTATATTGTGAATGTGTTGTGAATGATAGTAATTTGTTAGGTTGAATTCTGAATGTGATTTGGTTGGTATTTCTTGTCTTACCGGTAACGTGGCTAGAACAAAAAATAAACGATTTTTTCCTCCTATTTATGCATGAACCAAGCCCACGCAAGCTTTTATTAATTATTGTATGCGTCGGCTTTTGCGTGGGTCATGCAAAGTCTGATGCCAATTTTTTTTTTCTTTTTGTCGATTAGACTGACGCATTGCGTCTGTTTGACCCATGCAAAGGTCTCCGCAATTGCATCACTTTTACTTGACGAAAGTTCGTCCCTTCTTTGCGACCGCTTGGCCTACGCAATCTGCGTTCATTCATTGGCCGACAACAATTTTTATTTATTTTCGTACTTTTTTCGTCGTATTGTTGATCAGATAAATCCAATGCATAAGATCCAGATAAATCCAACGTTTATGCGTCTGTTTTTACTTATTTAGGTTATTTTTAGGCCACAAAACATCATGTTTTTCTTGTAGTTATGATGAGTTTTTGAAGAGTTTAACAGGTAAACTTTTTCCTTTTACTAACTGTTAATAATACTTTTAATATAATTTGTTTGTTTGATATTTTATATATATATATATATATATATAAAATATTGATTTGCTGATAAAAAATAAAATATATTTAAATATTAAATAGTATTGGTATCCATACTGTAGCAGACAAATATATTAAGTATCCATAAACTTACTTTTCTTTGTATTTATACACCATCAAATGCAAATAAGTCAAATTCTAAAAGGAGCATTGATGAAGACTCGTGATAAAGGTCAATGTGCAGTACTAATGAGGTTGAGAGTGTTTAATTAATGGTAAACAAAATCTATTAAGATCTCATATATATTCTCAAACCATGTGTAAACAGTAGATTAATAAACATAATTTAATTAGTAAATATTATAGATGATTATTATATTATTAAAATGTTACTGTAACATTTTAGTCATGTTACACATGTATGGTGATGACATTTTTGGTTAGATAGATACTACATGGATCTATATTAAATTTCTTCATAACATTGAAAAGAACTACTGCAAATACTAATTAAGTAGGAATAAACTTAAAAAGACAACTAAAATTCTCTTACAAAAAAAGTATGTTCCTGAAATATTACTAGAAAAATGAATACATGACAGATACTTGCCAAATTTGTTTGAATAGCTTCCCTTAAACAAGTTTCCATACTACTTGATATTTATGAATAAACCTCTCCCAATCATAACACATACAAATAACTAAAGCTGATTCTAGCTTGTAAAAAACATTAACTTATTATATCTTCTTATTCATTTCTTCTATAATTGTTTACTAAAAATATTATCTAAATCGGACTTAAGTCTTTATTTTTTTCTTATTAGTATAGTTTTGCTTTCCTTCTATAAAATTAACATCTATAAATTTTCTTATTAGTAAAGTGTTCCTAATTGTTGTGTATTTCTTCTAAATGGATTTCTTATTTGTTATATAATTAATATACTACTTATTGTTTATAATAGAATTGACTACCAAATTTTGTTGCTCAAATTTTAATCTCAAATTCTGCTGCCAAATTAAAACTATGTGTACTCTTAATCTCAACTAATTCATACTTCTTTTAAATTGTCTCATACTAGTGTTAATAACCCGTGCATTGCACGAAAAAGAAATATAAGTATAATTATTTATGAAGTATTATTACTATATTAATAATTTTTATACTGTTTTCTTAATAGTGTTTTTTCTTCCAATGATTTGTGTAGGGATATCGTGTGCGGAAGCGTGATAAGTTCAACCAAAGATTATGAGAAATTAAAGTAACAAGTAAAGTGAGAATGATACCAGAATTTTTAGGTGGAAAACCCCTTTAAACAGAGGTAAAAAACCACCAGCGAGAGAGCCAAAACTTTCACTATAATGATATTGGGAGTACAATGAATTCCTCTCAGACTAATAGATAAATAGCCCTAAAACAAATCCTCTCTATATGGGTTAAACACTTACACCCAAGAACAAAAATAGAGAGTATATGAAAAGAGAGAGGAAGCAAGTGTGTGTTGCTTGTTTGTAGTGTGTTACATTGCTGGAAGGAAGCCACTATATATAGTGGTTCTAGGAGACAACAATAATAAATACAATTAATGGTAATTAACCTCCCATTGATGACAATTGATTGTGGCAATTAATCTCCCATTGATTGCAATTGATTGCGGCAATTAATCTCCCATTGATTGCAATTGATTGCGACAATTAACCTCCCAATTATGACAAGAAAACGGAAAGGTGAGTCATAAACCCACAATTTGTAATATGCATCCTCACGAATAAATAAATTTTGTAGTGGTTAAATATTCATTCACCTTTATCCAGTATATAAAACAAATAAACGAATATGTGCATATGTGAACATATATGTGTACATCATTATAATTTAATATAACACTTTCTTTTCTATTTTTAATTTTTATGTATTTTGGTTCTATTTAATTATCATATTTCCAATTTTAAAATAACAAAAAAATCTTTTATAATTAGACAAATAATTTTATTTATTTTTAATTAGTTAACACTTGTACATTTATTATGAAGTAGAAATAAAAAAAGTGGTATACTTTTTAAAAGACTGGGTTTACATTATAACAATACCATTATACACATTTAATATAACAGTATTAATCATAGCATTATATTAAAAAAGTAAAATTGATTTTTATTCATATTATACTACTAATTATACTAATGTTTCAGCAATAAAGATATTGAACTATTTTAGTAAAATGACATCCAATTATTGATCGATGAATGATAACAAATACATCGAATTACAAAACATCTTTTGATGGCATAAACCACAATTCTAATAAAAATCAGTTTGTACATGGTCAAATCCAACAACTTACATAGTATCAAATTGTGGAACATATCCATGTTGTCATTTTGTATTATAAATTGAATGTCCCAATATGATTTAACTTCAAACTATAATTCAAGGTGTAACATATAATTGGGTTGATTTCAAATATTGTCAAAAACTTCAGTATAAACAACATTTTTTTTTGTCTTGTTTGTTACATTCCCATATTTATCGAGAATAAGAATTTTCAACTCTTTCTTCGTTCTGACTCTAGAGATAGCTACATACAACTGTCCATATGTGAAAACTGGACGTGGAAGATATATACCAACTTTTGTCAATGATTGACCTTGGCTCTTATTAATTGTCATTGCAAAACATAAAGTTACTAGAAATTGTCTTCTTTGGAATTTAAAGGGCATATCTGCATCTGAAGAGATTAAATTCATTCTTGAAATCAATATTTTCTCACCAATATTTGTTCCTGTTAGAACTGTTGCACGAATTACATTTTTACTCAAAGTAATAACTTGCAACCTTGTTCCATTACAAAGACCATTGACTTGATCAATATTTCTCAAAAGCATAACAGGCACACCAATTTTCAACTTAAGGCGATGATTTGGAATCCCTGGACATTTTATCTCATTTAAGAATTCAGACGTGAACCATTCCCCTTGAATCTCCTGGTCTTCATCTGATTGGCAAGGAGTATCCGAGCTAAGATAAGTATTTCTTGAACACTTAATAGAGATAAAATAAAATCATTCACTTGCTCTACTAATTCAGTTGTGGGACAAAGTATTGCCGCATCCTCAAAGTACCCAGGAGACATCATGTTAGTAAAAAAATTAGGATAAACAAAATTAACCAATGACAACAAAGGGGTTTCAGTGGCCTCAATCAATAGATCATGTGGGATTGCCACTAACACTTACTATTTTCATTCAAACCAATTTTACCATCTCCAATTTTTAGGATCCAATCAGCAAATTCTTTGATATTCTCTACACTTTCATTAGATTTTGCATGGTTTAATTTCATGTTCTGAGAAAGTTTTAAGACTTGACAACTTAGCCAAAGATGAGAAGAGTTGATTGTTGACTTCACAACATCATATCTTGATGCTTTTTTTACAACTGACAATATTTGCGTGAAATCACCTCCCAAGACCACAACCTTCCCACCAAATGGTTTCTTACTATTTTCTTCATGCACGTTCTCATAAGATCTCTCAAAGTTTTGTCAAAGGCTTCAAAGCACATTCGATTCATCATTGGTGCTTGATCCATATAATCAATTTTGTTTCAATTAAAAACCTGACCCTATGACTTCCTTGAGCTATGTTGCAAGTCGAGTCTTCATTTATTAAAATAGGAATACATAATCTAGAATGTGATATCTTCCCTACAGGAAGCAATAAAGAAGCAATTTCGCTCGATGCTACATTCAACAAAATCTTTCCTACAGATCTAATTGCAGCAGATAATGTTTTCCAAATGAAATTTTTTCCTGTTCCACCATAACCATATAGAAAGAAGAAACCACCCATTTTAGAGACAACTAATGAAATGATGTTTTCATAAACATTTAGTTGCTTAGCAGTGACACATTTCAACAATGATGTATGCTCTTTTACCATTTCATCTTTGTTGTAGTTAAGTTCATTCATAATAAAGCTATTTTGAAAGAAAGATGAATGAGAAGGATCAAGTTGTGGCAAACAAACAAACTCTTGTAATGAACTGTCATTTGCCATTAATAACTCTTGTATTTCTAATAGGAAAAGATCATGTGCGAAGACCTAACATTTTTCAAATATACGAAACACGTTCATAATTTATAGTTGAAACTATGTAATTAAAATTTGCATTTTAAAAAATCAATACCTGGCAACTATAACTCCTTTCATTTTGTGGTATAAAATTCCGTCTGACAGTAATTTCCAAGAAGCATTCCAAACCACATCCGGTTTGGAGATTGTATTCATAAACAATAATGAAACAAATAGACGCCTGAGTTCATGACCAAAAACTAATTCACTTGCTTCTTTTATTGCATCAATGAATTCTTTGTCATCTCTCAATAGCCCTAGTGCATAGCAAGCTTCTTCATATGTATTGAATATTTGTCTGTTTATTGTCCTGATGTTAGCATAGTCAACACAACCTTTTTGAATAGTTAACAATATCCTCATGTAATAAAATTCTCCAGATCCAGGTGGTACATAGGTGAGTCTACCAATGTTCTAACCTTACTTCTTGGGTTTCTATTGTCTCTGTGTAGCAATCCAGACAAACTTGGTTAGAAATTCAACACATGTCAAATTCCTTCCATCAACATATTTGTTATTAGCATCAAGCCAATCGAGACACATTGTCTTCATAAATTCATTATTTTGAAATACCTAATCAAAATTATCATTATCTTTAAACAAAATTTATTGTTGCTTCGGTAAATGAAATGAAAACTTCTGTACAACTGGCCATCTATGATGTATGTCAAAGCCAAAAGTTCTCCAAACAGCTTCACACAGAGATAAATATCTACAATCATAATAATTCTTGATTTCATCAACATCTTCTGTACTATCATTGATAATTTTCATTGTAGCCCTGTCGGGCCCTTTGTTGACATATTTGAAAAGATATTTGATAGAATTTGACTTGTTGCAATATTTTGTATTCACATGTGCTTGATACCTCATAAGAAGATGGTGACTATATGGAACAACATTGCTACTATCCATTTGGATACCATTTTTTTCCACAAAAATTCCATTATTCCGACGTTTATAGATTGGATATCCGTCTTCATAAATAGTAGTTACACATGTAAACTTTTTGGGAATTGTTTTTGAACATTTACCTTGTTTCATGCACGGTGAATTTAATTTAGCCACTCCACATGGTCCATGTATCATGTAGCTTTTAACAACTTTGAACAATTTCGGGTACAAATTTGGGTGAGGTAATTCAGCATATATGACTTTATCAATGTTATTGCATTTTGCAGCTTGTTTGATCCATCTAACCATAATAGTATATGAGCATGTGATAAACCTCTTTTTTTGAATTTCAATGGTGTACATTCCTGAAACAAAAGAAAAGTATATGTAGAATTAATTATGGGAATATGCAAAAAACATTCTAATGTAAATAATTAATATAATAACCTGCACTTGTTTGACCAAAAAAGTTATTCTTTTTTAAATCTATTATCATTTGATCAAGTTTGATTTTGAAGACTCTACAAACAATATCAGGTTTATCTGACGGACTTAATCCTTTTGGCTCAAGAGCATCACGAATTTCTGGCCAATTGACATTGCATGTTATTGTTATAAACAAATCAGGATAACTAAATCTTTTACAAATGGCCATAACATCTTGACAATTGTTGAACATGTAACGCATACCACCAGTAAAAGATGAAGGTAAAACCACACGTCTACCAATGCAGGAAGGATCAGTTCCTCCTTTGTTAATTGCTTCTTATAAGCCATTCAAAATTTCAGACCGAATTAATTTTTCATTTGCCCTAATGAAAGACAAAAGTTGTGCTTAAATCAAAGTATAACAATTGATGTGAGTTGATTAAGAGATGAAGCATTAATAGACACTTTCAAGAATTGGATCAAAATTCTACAAGCAATTTAAGAACACAAATGAAGAAACCATTAGATAGATATAGATTCAATTTACAAGTCTTTTCAAGTGTTGCTTGCAGCTAGAAGCTCTAGAAGGTTCTTAAATAATTTTTCAAAAACTTCAAATTTGTTATTTAGGGTCAATAAATAGCTTTTGAAGTTGAAAGTGTCATAACATCTTTTAATATGTTATAAAGCCTTTTGTGTCGTGGTTCTCTAGTGTGTAGTATTGTCTGTGCCTTTCCCTTCTGAGTTGGATTAGTTAATGAACAAGTTACCCAATCTACTAAATATCTCTATTATATTAAAAGTTTATTTTTAATAAAAGTTTAGCATTAGAACATAAAAAATAAAAAAAATTAATAGTAGAATATTTTATTCAATTTAATTAATTTTATTGATTGTGTTTTAAATTCGGTTTTTCGAAGTTAATGAAATAAAGAAAATAAAGGTAATGGTGACTTTCTTTGAATAAAACTATCTAACAGAATTGTTTTGTGATTTGTGATTTTGTTATGTCTGAGGCATCACCGATAATATTTAAATATTAATTAAATTAATATATATTTTAATTTCTAAAACCAGATTAGAGTAGGCCAATAATCTGATGTTACTTCTATTTTTCTTGTTCTTTCTGTTTCCTTACTAAATTGAAATATGGTGTCCTTGAGGCTACTAGTAGAAACAAGGTAAAAGAACAAAAAGTAACATAAAAGGACAAAACAAAGGAATACACCTCCAACAGTGAGCCACGCCTGTGCATGTGGAGCTACCCTACACAGGCAAGGTAGATATTTGTTCCTCTATAAATAATAGAAAAATGTACAAAATAAGAAATATTTTATATAACATATTTAAAATAAATTATATAAGTATAATATCATGTTAACCAAAACAAAGTATATATATCTACACCAGAGAAAAAAAAGAGAAGGATAGAGACACTTTATATATTCTAATTAAAATGGCGATTCCATATATATATATAACATTAGAAGATTTGTTTAGTTTCTTTCTCTAAGAAAAAAAAATACAAAATTTGGAGTTAATTAAATTTTAAAATATTAATTTTTTATCATTTTTTAATTGTTTCAGCATTTATGTGTATTAAACAAATCATTAAAAAAACACAACTCATTTAGAAAAACACAAAAAATAATACGCCTGGAAGTATGGGGTTTAGAAACTCGCGGAAGTAACGTGATTTTGAAAAATCCCTGCAGTAACGGAACTTTCATAATTGCCAAAAAAAATTAATTGATTTTCTAATCGTTTCTCAAAACCGTCGATAATGCGGTAAGAACAATGTATCTTTCAGGAAAAAAATAAATCGTGAATAACACATTATTTAGTGGAAAACACTAAATATAATTCCTCTTAAAAATATTTTCTATTAATAATTAATATTATAATTAGTTAAACTGACTAAAATTCATTATTTTTTACACAAATTAAAATACCAATAAATATCAATTATTAAAATAATTTTTCTCTCTCAAGAAATATAATGCTTATAATACTACATTTATTTGAAACTTCTTTCGTCCTAAATATAAAAATTATGGATAATTAATTAATATCTATTTAAAAAGTAATTAATTTAGTTGTTAATATCAAAATAATCAATAATTATAATATTTTTTTCAAGATTATCCTTAATATAATTGGGACTAACTATATCTTTTTTCTCCATTTAATTACTTTCCATCTAAATAATCAATATTGTGAGAGAAAATTTGCAAATTGTTAATTTTTAAAATTATAAACTCTTAAATTCTCCACTCCACACATATATAATAGAAAATAGAAACAATTCATACACAATTTTTTACTTATGGATTAAAATAATTTAAAAATATTTTGGTGAAAATGTTCAATACCACACAGATAAAGATAACTTTATAAAAGAGAAAAACTGAGAAAAGTCTTATACTTAAATTCAAAGGAAGTTTAACTTTATCTGAAAAAAGATAAGAGAGTGTTGAGTTATTCATAGAATCAGATACACTATTCAACAGAAGTTGAAACTCACAAAACTCCAACAATCTCCTCAAAAATCAAAATTTGACGTATGAATACAAACTGAGGAACATCCAATTGTATCAACAACAAAATTGAACAGCAAAATACTAGAATTTATATACATGCAACAATGCATCCAAAAGGGGCAACACAAGCCACGCCTTCAGATACTTCTAATAGATTAACACTTCAATAATTAGTCTGTGGGACATTACAAAAAATATCAGCAATGTCCAAGCCCTCTGGAATTTCGAATTCGAACAAGTCACTGCAAAAGCTATTCTTCTCTTCCTCATTGCCACTTCTCAAAGAGTTGGATGATGCATTCAACTGGTTTGGACTTGACTCAGGCGTAGGAATAACCAAGTCATACCCCTTGTTCTGGTATGCATTTTTCAGGGAATGCACCAAAACATGGTGACCTAACAAATCAACTTGGTTTGGTTGCAAAACAAGGTTCTCATCAGCAGCAGAAGAAGAATTTGAGCAGCTAAAGTTTTCCATGGTGCCAGAGAATCCTTCCACACTGGTTGTATTCGTATGAGTAGGCATTTGAAGCTGAGTTATGTCTAGTGGTTGAGCAACTTGGTTTACATAATTGTTTGAAGCCAAATTTTGATTTTCTAGAAGAGAGGCTGTAGCAGCAAGGTTTAACAACCCTTGGTTCATCAAAACTTGGGCTCCTCCTAAGAAGCCTTGCATGTTAAGGGAGGGGTTCAACACTGACCTTAAAATAGATGACATATCAAGAAGGTCAAGGCGTGGGGCGTGTGTAACCGGATCAATTCCCATACGAAGAAGCCTCTTCCTAATGTGAGTGTTCCAATAGTTCTTTATTTCATTGTCAGTTCTTCCTGGCAACCTAGCTGCTATAGATGACCATCTAAATAAACCACAATTAACCATATTATTGATTAGAAACTAGAACCATATATTAGATAGATCATGATAAATATGAAGGAAAATGGTCATAGAGTTCTTACTTGTTTCCCAAGATACTGTGCAACTGAATAATCGTATCTTCTTCTTCTAAGGAGAATCTTCCTCTCTTAATATCGGGTCTAAGGTAATTTGTCCATCGAAGGCGGCAACTCTTGCCACACCTTTGTAGACCTGTAATTAGATAACATGGTCAAATATATATGTTAGTAAAGTAATGTTTTGTTAGGACAATTTGGTATATATATATATATATATATATATATATATATATATATATATATATATATATCAACATTAACATCTTTTTGAAACAAAAATGATTTCTTCTTCATGACCTCAAAACTTTCCTATAACAAAGCAATGTCTTATTAGTAAAATGAAAGGGAGGGAGAAGGAAATAACAAACCAGCACTTTTAGGTAGGGATCTCCAATTGCCTGGTCCATGAGTCTGAATGTAGTTGATGAGTTTAAGGTCTTCTTCTGGTGTCCATGGACCCTTCTTGAGTCCATCCTTATCACAGCAAGGAGCTCTTCCCATTTTCAAAGTATATAGATGAAAAGTGGAGTACGATATGCAGGAAGGTTCCAAAAATCCAAAAGGGTACGAAACTTAATATTTCTTATCACAAAAGACACAAAAGTGAAGTTCTGTTGCTTGTGTTGATGGCTGAGACGACCAGTGTTTTTATAGCAGAGGAAAGCAGTGTTAGATGATCAAAGTCAAAAGGATTGGCGCCGACCATGTGACACATGTCTCTCTCAGGCTCAGCGAAGATACTCATCAATGGATCATGTATGTGTAATGATATACGTTTATAATACATACAGTAAAAATTGCATACACGATTTACTGATATATACATAATGTGTTTGATATCTTAACAAAGAGACTATAATGAAATGAAATACGAGTAATATTATAAAATTGACATATTATTCACATTTTTTAAAACCAAAATTTATGTTTTTCCATGATAATAAGCTTAAAGAATGGCGAAAGACATATTTTTAATATTTATAGTATATTTTTAAGTTGGTTTTCTCAAAAATTAAAGAATGAATACTTTTTTAGCAGTAGAGATGTTGGTCTCAGTATATATAATTAAAAGTGTCATACATGTGTTGGAAAGTATAAGAGAGTATCAGATATCAGAAACATCTAATTCTAATAATGGTGCTCAGAGAAGTAGAATGTATAGTATTCTGTATAGATTTTGTTTCGCAATGAATACATACGTAGAGTACTTGCATCCATGTACACAGTGAATCATGGCACGTGACTTTAGGAGAGAACAGGGTTAACGAAATTGAAAATTGATAAGGATATGCTAGGGAGCTGACTTTTCCCATTGTAAAAAGCAGTGAAGAGATGCAGGTTGAAAACGATTTTTGAACCTTTTAGGTTGACCTTAGTTTTTATGTATTGTAAGGAATCATGGACGGTACGGTTGTTAACTCTTCTTAACAACATTTGCAGAAAATATGCTCCACTGTTTCTCTTTCACTCCACTGCTTCCTTGTGGGGTTTCGTTTGACTAACGTTGTTTATGCATCAAACTTCTACAGGGGGTGTCAAGGGGGAAAATGGTTTCGAAAGGGATATTTTTATAAAAATAGTGTAATCTTTTTCAGCAAATTACGATTTTGGGTAAATTTTGTTTTCGAAGATGGATGAGTCATATATCATCAAGATGATTATTAAAGTGAAAATGTACTTCATGAATACGATTTTAGGATTTTAGGTAATTCCACCGAGAGTAGTACTTCATTAGTACAATTTTGTCAATTTCATTAAACATGTACAACTTTTTTTTATAGTTAATTTCGTTTTATTTAAAATTAATTTAGATTTAATTAAATTTATCAATATAACTTTTGTTTATAAAAAGTGACAAAGTCATACCCATGAGGTATTACTTTCATGTGAAGTCTTTTTTTATCTAAAATTATATTTACGAGATACAACTTTCACTAATGTCCTACTTAATCAACTTTGTACAAATATTTCTTTTACCTAAAATCACAATTTGAAAAAAAAAAAAACATTACACTACTTTTGCTTAAAAAGTGACTAATATAAACTATATCACGTTTTCTCCTAATGGGCATGGTTGTGTTATCTTTAACTTAGTAACATTTTTAAAAGTTAGAGGATTGTATTTCTGAATTTTACTCCGATGATCACATTCAACTAAGAAGAATATTTTTTTATCACTTTACTGAATATCCCTAAAATATCTTATTTAATTTATTTTTTCTTGATTGATAACGCGTTTTACTATCTCTTGAACCGCAAGCTTTAGGCTTGAGGAATAAGAACAAAAGGAAATTAAAAGAAAAATAAATATGCTGTGAAAAGTACTGTTTGGTTAACATTACTTTTTCACTTTTCCTTCTTTTGGTTCTGATGTATGCGTGACGTTAGTTGTTTTGGATCAGAAAAATGGTGTTCTTTGGTCACAAATAAAATGGTGTATCAGTGAATAAAATTAAATCCGTAACTGAATTATTAATATTTACCAATATAAAATGGATCTAAAATTATAATTTTAAAAAGTACTTTCATTTTTTAAATATTATTTGTAATATAGATTTGAAATGTGTTCATAAAAAAGTTATTAAATGAATTGAATTAGAATTTTATAAGATCGAATTCAATCAAAATTTGGATTAAATTTTTAATAAGTCAAAACTAATTAAATTTGTACTTTTGTGAATTCTCAAAACTTTAGAGTTTTGTGGTGTTAATGAAATGGGTTATGATGTGTCTTTGGATGAGTAGCCAATTTTCCATGGTAGGGGGACCTTAAAAGGAGTAAAATAAGATGAATTACAGGTGTCATCACCTTGTCCATGAAATGAAGTCAGCCATGTCTGAATTTATTTTGTTCTTCCCAGCAAGTAAGGTGTAGGTTGCTTAATGCTGTCAAACATATCCCTGGCTTATTATGCATTTGAAAAATCTGGTGCAAAATTTCATCAACCCTCTATCTAACACTGTACAATGTAAGTCAAACGTTATTTGGTTCATTGTTTTTCTCCTTTTTTGTCTTCTTTTAATATTATCGTATGCTCGTTGACATCACATACAAACTGCTCCATATTTTCTTGGGGGTTGCTTATAGAATGAGTTGGATAAATTTATTTTTAACTTTTATTCTACTTAAGGTTTTATGTTTAGTTAAATTTGAACCTGATTACAAAGTCAATTTAATAGTAAAATATCAATCTAAGTGCTATATAGTTAAAATTATAAAATTAGCATATATTTTACAAAGGATGTTTAAGCAGGTCAGTACTGATATATTATTATACCATGTAGAATATTATCTCTATAATAAAGCAACTTATTGTATTAGATATGTAAGTCATATTCTTTTATATAATTTTAAAGAAAATAGTTTAAATTAAATAAAGAATAAAAATATTTTAAAAAATATAAATAAGAAGTAAAATATTTCATTTTTTCACTAACATAGTTTCTTTATAATCATATCAATATTCTCTTCAAAATAATGAAACTAGTATACTACAAGAAAATCATTAAATAGTAACCAAATTTAAAATAAAATAAAATTAGTCACTATATATGAACTAAATTAGATACCAATTTGAGACTAAAAAATTATTGATATCTAATGTGGTTTCTATTATTAATTATTGATATATTAACATTTTCTTTTACAATTTAAACTTTTTTTTATTCTTTTTTACTTGTATTTTCACAATTCACATTTTCCAGATAGAAAACTTAAACTAACATAACATTATAAGAAAATTATTAAATAAAAATCAATTCTAAAGATAAAAAATAATTCATTACTATATTAATTATATTAAATATTATTTTAGAGATTAAAAACATTATTTGCATCTAAATTAATTTATACTATTGATAAATAGTTTCTAAATAGATATATAATTAGCTACACAAATTTTCGTTTTTAGAATCTAAATAATTGGTAGCTAAAACCTTAGTAGTTAATTAACTATCAATTTAGAAACTATTTATCAATAATAGAAACTAATTTAGATACCAATATTTTATATAGTCTTTAAAATAATATCTAATTTAGTCAATATAGAAATTAATTTTTTGTCTCTAAATTTAGTTTCTATTTAATGATTTGTTCCGGTTGCAAGAATAGAGACAAATTGACTTTTTTTTGTCTCTTGTTGCACAACTTGAGTGGCCAATCTATCAAATGGATGTAAAATTCACATTTTTAAATGGAGTCCTTGAAGAAGACGTCTATGTAGAACTACCGTCTGGGTACATGAAATTAAAAAAAGGAGAGCAAAGTGTTGAAGTTGAAGAAAACACTCTATGGGTTAAAACAAGGTGTTCCATGCCTGGAACACCCAAATTGATACCTATTTCAAAAGGAATCAATTTTTACAATGTCCTTATGACCATGCACTGTACGTAAAGAATGAAGAAGGTAATTTACCTTCATGTTGATGATCTTATTTTCATGGGGACTAATGAAAAGATGATTGAAGATTTTATAAAAGTTATAAAGCAAGAGTTTGAAATGACAGACTTAGAATTGGTGAAGTATTTTCTTGGCCTTGAGATTAGACAAGTAGATTTTGGATATTTTGTGTCACAAGAAGCATATGTGAAGGATATTTTGAAGAAAAATAAGATGGAAGATTGTAATTCAGTAACAATGCCAATGGAGCTCGGTATGAAACTCTATAAATTTGAGGGAGGAGTCCAAGTGAATACGGTAGTTTAGTAGGGAGTCTACGGTATCTAACATGTACAAGGCCAGACATTGCGTATAAGGTTGGTATTATAAGTTGATTCATGGAGGATCTAAGATGCTTGCACCTAAAAGTTATTAAAAGAATTATTCGATACATCCGAGGAACATAATCACTTGGGCTACTCTATTCAAAGACAAATGAATTTAATTTGGTTGGATACTCTGATAGTGATTGGTGTGGAGATGTAGATGATCGGAAAAGTACAACAGGATACATGTTTTACACGAGGAATACAACATTCACATGGCTCTTAAAGAAGCAACCAATCATAACTTTGTCAACATGTGAGGCGGAATATGTTGCAAGATCTTTGTGTGTGTGTGTGTGGTCACACGATTTGATAAATAAATTTATTATGTGAGTTAAATTTCCTACAATTTGAGGCAATCGAAATACGAGTTGACAAAAAATCGGCTATTGAATTGGTAAAGAATCCGATTTATCATGAGAGGAGTGAACATGCCAACCACTCTGTTTGAAAAATTGAAGATGATTGGAATGAATAAGTTTGAGTTTAAGGGAGGATTTTTTTTAAGCATTAAACTAAAAAACGCCATCAATTTTGTTTGGAAATTTGAATGACCAATAATTATTACCTTTAATTTTGGTTTTGAATGTCATTTATAATATGATTTTAAATGTAACTTATAGTATAACTAAGATAAGGTAAGATGTGAATTTGAGAAGTCTATTATGAGACTATTTAGACAGATTGTATTTTCCATTTGAAATGCTCAATAATATAAATAAAAATATATTTTTTGTTTACATTTCTATCATAGCCTTTGGTTAATGCTTCTTTTCATAGTCTCACCTATCTTATCCTTGATCAAGAGTATTGACCAAACTACGCTAGAATTTTGGGTAATGTATGTTGATGCTTCTGCTTTGTTATTTTCGTGCCATAAATCTAGTTACTAAAAATTGGTTCCATGTGAATCAGGAAGGAGAAACTATGTGAAAGATGTTTTGTCAAAAGATGGTGTCATGATCTTCTAGGTTATTTTATATTCTTGGGTTAATATTTTTTTTGTCTGTTTGGGCCTTGGGCCTCCTTTACTCTTTGCCACCAAGAATTTTAGGCCCAATTTATTTTTACAATAAAACTTTTGTAATTCATTAATCACAATCAATTCCAGAAGATATTTTTTACGTTATTTCTTTGGTTTCATTCTTTCAATGCTTTTGAGGTTTTTCTTGCATTCCTCTCTTCATCTTTCTCAGCACAGGCCTCTATTCACTACACACGGTGTTCTTCCGCTCAATTAACACAAAGGATTTTTCCTAGTATGGTATCAGAGCTCTTCTTTAAAGAGCTATGTTGTGCACTCTGAATTTTATCTTCTTTTATGATTTTCGTTCTTATCGGTTTCTTGTTCTAAATCTTGAATCTTTATTTTTTTCTTTTAGATATGGCCGAAATCAGTGGAACCAAAGAACCCACAACGTAATCGTCTCAGTCAAACCCAACACATCAATCGGTGGAACAGTCAAACCAAATGAGCAATTATCTCCATGCAGTGAGAACCCTGTTGCCCTTTTAGTCTCGTCGGTGTTGGACTCCACAAATTATCACTCTTGGAGTAGGTCACTGATAACGACATTGAGTGCGAAAAATAAAGTGGAGTTTGTTCTTGCCATGTGCCCATGTCCGCCCAAGAACCATCCCACTTACTCAACTTGGTAAGATGTAACAATATGTTTGTTTCTTGGTTACTCCATTTTGTCTCTATTCGCATTAGACAAAGCATCATATGGATGGATATAGTTTTAGATATACCGAATGATTTGAAGAATAAATACTCTTAGGGAGATTTATCTAGAATTTTCAATTTGCAACTAGAAGTTGCTTCTTTAAATCAAGGTGAATTGTTTGTTACAGAGTATTTCACTAAGCTGGGAATAATTTCGGATGAATTAGAAAATTTTAGACCTAATCCTATATGCATATGTCAGACAAAATGTTCTTGTTTTGTTGCTTTTGCTTCTATTATAAGCCAAAGTAAATGTGAGGATCGGGCCATGCAATTTCTAAGGGGGTTTAAATGATCAATATCACAACATAAAATCTCATGTGCTCCTTATGGAACCTATACCGGCTATAACGAAAAAAAATTATCTCGTGTTGCAACAAGAACATCAATTGGCTAGTGACTTTTCTTTCTCAAATATTAATAGTGTTAATTCTAATCACATCTTTACTTTTGTGGAAAAAAATGGCCATACAAAGAATGTTTTCTTCAGAAGGTTGGCTTTCCTAATAAAAAAATTAACTTTTTCAAAACTAATGGCAATAAGAAATTATGTATCCATTGTGGAAGAAATGGTCACACCATAGAAACTTGTTACAAGAAACATGGGTATCCTCCAGGATACAAGTTTATGGTGGTAAAACCAATCATGTTAATAATGTTGTTATATCTAACGATGTGTTTTATGAGTCTTGCCAAAAAGGACAGGAAAATGGAGAATATCATCTCACAGCACAACAATATCAAGTATTGTCAGATTTGTTTAGACAAAGCACTAGCAATAATACTGCAAACAATGCTCAAGTGAAGCAGGTGGGCTCGCTCACTGCAGACAATCATAAAATCATAGAGAGGTCTCCAACTGGTAATATTCTTACCTTAAATAGTTCACAACATGGTAAAAATTATTGGATTCTAGACTCAGGAGCAATTGATCAAGTGTGTTCTTCTTTATCTGAATTTACTTCATACAAAAACATTAAACCTATTCCTATTAGTCTACATAATGGTCATGTTTGCAAAATATTATGGAAATGTGATTTTTAATCACAAATTTTACTTCATTGATGTTTTATATGTTCCTCAGTTTACTTTTAATTTTGTCTCTACTTCCAAACTTTCTTTAAATCTCAACTTCAATTTAATTTTCTCCTCCAATAATTGTGTGTATAAAACAATTAAACCAAAGAGAATATTGATATAGTTAGTGCAAAAGTTGGCTTGTATATTTTTTAATCTTCTTTTTTCGTAATAATGCTATATACACTATTGCTCCTTCTTTCAATTGTACTGTTAAAGACATTAATCTGTGACACTGTAGAATGGGGACATCTTTCAGATGAAAGATTAAATGTTTTACCTGGGTTATTTCTTTAGATACAAAATCTAAAGTTAGAAATCATATAGTTAATTTCATTGCTTACATTTGAAATTAGTTTAAAACTACTCTTAAAACCATTCGCACTGACAATGGTGCTGAATTTGCCATGAAAAATTTTCTCTCTTCTAAAGGCATTGTTCATCAAACCACATGTGTAGAAACACCTAAACAAAATGGGATTGTTGAAAGAAAACATCAACACATTTTAAATGTTACTTGTGCCTTGCTTTTTCAAGCAAATTTGCCTCCTTTAATTTAAAATTTTGTTGTTCAACATGTTGTTTTCTTAATCAATTGTATTCCATCTCCTTTGTTGAACAACACTGCACCATATGAAAAATTGAATGGTAAACCATGTGATCTTTCTTCTTTACAAGTTATATGTTTATGTTCAATAATTTAAATATTATGTTTCCAAACCTATGGAAGCAGCCTTTTGAAGAAGGAATTTCATGTTTTCTTAACAAGACATGGATTGGGTACGATGAGATATGGATATAAGGATAGGGGAAATTATTAAAATTCAAGATACAATATAGTTTGGATATTTATTAACATGATTTAATAAAAAATAGCAATCTTAGGTGAACCACCTCATTATGTCATCATACTATCATTTGTGGCTATTAGATTGATTTGTATTGTAAAGAGACACATTCAGTGAGTGAGGCAATTATACTTATGGAACTTTACATATATATATTTTGAACTTTTGTATATGAAATTGTATTTTATAAAAAAATTTATTTGTTATGAAGTGGGTCTAGTGCATTTGCAAGACAGTGATTCATTATAGAGTCTCTGTATTAGTACAATGTAGGTTCTATACCCTCAGTGGTTTGGAAATAGCTGATATGTTGTTATATCCTAAAGTTTTGGGATTTGATTAATATTACTGTTGGGTTGTTAAGATTTAATTAGTAGATATTGGGATTTAATTAGTTAGGATTTAATTAGTTGGGATTTAATTAGTAGTTTCTATCATTTATCATTTATCTTTAGTTGAGATTTAATTAACATAACTTATCTCTATCATTTGTAATCTTTAGTACTCTATAAATAGAGTATTGAACTATTATTTGAGATATGAATAATATATGCACTTTGTTTCCTTTTCTCAATTCTCTATCATTGTTCTTATTCTTGGTATAATTGGAAGCCACCTAAAGGTTCCCTTTGTCCAAAGCCTAATCGTTCTTTGAAATCTCTTACGAGAGGACCTAGACGCTTCTACACACGATCATTCATATCAATTGGTATCAGCTAGGACCTTCCAGTACTTTCAATGGTAGATTCCACACGCTCTGCTCAAGCTGCTAAAGAGATGCAAGATCGAATCTCTCAAAGGATGGATAATAGGTTTCTGGAACTCGCGAATACGTTGAAGGAAACCTTGACTCTTTCTATGAAAGACACCATGCAGGAATTACTTACTCAATCTCGAGGAGAATGGCCCCATGGCCTCTCCAATGGCAACATGGGGTTTGGTGCAATTGACGATGATCCCATGGTTGAGTTGTTGCGTCTACGACAAAAGACTTCAGTTGATGCCTATCATGAAGAGTTCCCAATCATTACAAGATTGAAGTTATCTGATGATCATATTCTAAGGTGCTTCCTTGGTGGATTAAAGAAAGAAATCCAGATGATGGTAAGAATGTTCCGACCTAAGTCTCTACAACATGCGTTTACCTTGGCCAGGACGTATGAATGAGCTAATTCAAGCAATTCGATGACCTAATTCCACAGAGGAGTCTTGGGTCCTGTACCAGTGCCTATATCGTCGTCTGTTTCAATCAATGCGGCCCCTGAACCCAAACCAACACACCACTTACCACCAGAGTTCATAACAGAACGTAGAGCCAAAGACCTTCGTTATTTTTGTGATGAACCCTACTCAATGGAGCATAGTAGGGTACACAAGAAATCACAACTTCACGTCATGGATATGGAGGAAGATGACTCACATGATAGTCCTTTTAGTGATGTGACTGAATTATTGCAAAGGAAGGAGCCACAAATCTCAGTCAACTCATTAACCATAGTGGTTGGGTTCAGAACTATGAGAATAGCTGGATATCATAAAAAACGACCTTTACATATTCTCATTGATAGTGGCAACATTCATAATTTCTTAGATACGCAAATGGATAAAAAATATGGGTGCATAATTGATACGATTGCCCCTTTGAATGCCATGGTAAGCTGGGCTCTACCACAAACCTTAAAACAATTAAGAGGGTTTTTTAGCTTAGCTGGATATTATAGAAAATTTGTCCGTGGGTATGACGTCATTGCTACACCCTTAACTGATATGCTTAAGAAGGATAATTTCATTTGAAGACGAAGTACCCATTGTTCCATTCTCGAGGGCAAGAATGTTGTTGTGGGGAGGGCATTGTTATATTCTAAAGTTTTGGGATTTGATTAATATTATTGTTGGGTTGTTAAGATTTAATTAGTAGATATTGGGATTTAATTAGTTAGGATTTAATTAGTAGTTTCTATCATTTATCATTTATCTTTAGTTGAGATTTAATTAGCATAAGTTATCTCTATCATTTGTAATCTTTAGTACTCTATAAATAGAGTATTGAACTATTATTTGAGATATGAATAATATATGCACTTTGTTTCCTTTTCTTAATTCTCTGTCGTTGTTATTGTTCTTGGTATAATCGAAAGCCACCTAAAGGTTTCCTTTGTCCAAAGCATAATCGTTTTTCGAAATCTCTTACGAGAGGACCTAGACGCTTCTACACACGATCATTCATATCATATGTCTTTAGAGAAACAGTTTTGAGCACCATTGCTGACATGTCTTTAGAGAAACAGTTTTGAGTAGTTCTGCAAAATTTATGCTAATGAGAGATTACATAACACTTCAACCGTTATTTGTTCAAGTTAGAACAGGAGATATATGTCCCATTCTTAAACAATTATTGAATGTCCTAAAGAAAATATTGAATACCTTTGGAAATCTAAATATCTGGTTATAGCTTGTGGATTGTTGTTTTAAGGAATATATTGAAGACAACATTGAATAGGCTAAACTTGGACTTGAAGACAACCAAGACTTCCTTAATCCCTCTCACTCCGTTACTGCATATATAAATACGTAGTGGACTTTTGTGTTTGTTATTTTCGGTCAGCATAATGAAACTTATATTGTATCAATTAGTTAACTGCAAAATATTATATCACCAAAATATTATTAATCAACAAAGAAAATATAAATCAAATTTATTATTTGGACTAAAGCTTTCATAGTATTTAGAAAAATAGTTATCTATCACGAGCAAATTTTACGTGGTTTGCCTCGTAACTTTTGTTGTTGACGTAGGATTTAATACTTTGAAAATGAATCAATTAAGAAAAACATTTAGAGCTGTGATTTTTGCGTCCTTACTTGCATTGGTTAGAAAGGCATCTGAATTGTTTTTTTTTAAACTTTTATATAGTGTTGGAGATTCAAATTATCATTAATAAAAATCATTAAACAAAAATTAATTTTAAAAATAAAAATGAATTTATTATTATATTAATTAAATTAAATTGTTACGAAGTGGACTTTAAGCCTAACTCAACCCCATAAAATCGGCTCATAGGGTTGAGGTTTGCACCCACTTATATACAATGAAAGACTCTAATCTCTAGTCGATGTGGGATCTCCAACACACCCCCCTCACGCCGGCCCGATAGCGGGTGGCACGATAGGCCCAACAAATACTCGCTAAGATAGGCTCGAAATGGCTCTGATACCATATTACGAAGTGGACTTTAAGCCTAACTAAATCCCATAAAACCGGCTCATGAGGGTTGAGGTTTGCACCCACTTATATACAATGAAAGGCTCTAATCTCTAGTCGATGTGGGATCTCCAACATGTTAATATATTTAATTTTCTATTTTAAATTATTGGGCTTTGTTTGTTTGACCCAACTTTCCTGTACCGCCCTGGTAGTCGGAAGTGATGACGTGGCATCAAGCTATTATATAGGCGTGTTGGACGGGACACCTGGCTGGCAGAAGGGAAGGAAGTTGGGGGGCTCGTGTAGTCGTCGGTTGTTAAGTTGGCGTGCTCCGATCTCCAGCATACCAAAATCGGCGGTCACCGGGTTGAAGATGAAGTCGCCAGATGTGAACCCAGGCGACCAAGTGATTAGAGATCGCCAAAACAAGGACATCGCCGAAGATGAAGTCAGATAGTCATTCCCAGCTGGCCAGAGGATGAGCTCGGGAGATAGCTCACCTGAACATACACGGTGAGGCAAGAAGAGTAGATCATGAAGGCGGCCGGCGAGACCACAGGGAAGGTGTGTACGAAGGCACCCGAACTCGCCACCCAGAAGAGATCACGCTCCAAGGCAACTATGCACTGAGTTGTGTCATGCATAAGTAACTTAGCCAAAACCCTGAAGAGTAAGAAATGGCGCCCAAGTCAAGGATGCTCCAGATGGTGACACGTGCACAGCTGGATGCGAGCCACGTGTCCAGATGTGTAACTGTCAGGAGAGAGAAAGTGCACAGGTATATAAGAGATTCTAACGAACTTCTGAGGTACGCACGTTTAGATTGTTTCTTTACGCTTGCGAGTCTTGAGTACGCAGAGAGAGAATTTTGCACGGTTCCTTAGAGTTCTCGAGTCTTCTCTTAGTATTTGGTGGTTCAGTCGCTGACTTGGGCGTCAGAGCGTGATCGGCCGCAGCGGCGCCGTTCTGTCTTTTGCAGGTTCTTGAGGTGAATCGCGGTGAAGGACGGAGGCTAATACGGCGCAAAAGTCGATCCAGGTTTGACGAGGCAAGGTTCTTGCGTCCCGGTCAACAGGCAGGATCATCAGGCGCCCACCATGGGGCCGTGTAAAACCTGTTCCCGTCCACAGCGTAAGTTCTTGGAGGTTTCTACAGTTTCTGTTTGGTTGTGTGCTGGTGCAACCATTTTCCGCCGTTCGTCTAAGTTTTGTTCGGTAGTTCCGTGTTTTCCACCGTTCGTTCGAGTTTTTGTTCGGTGAGGTGAGGTTTTTCGCTGCTTACGCAAGTTTTAATCGGTGAGATCTAAGTTTCGCCGCTCGTTTGGATTTTCGTGGAAGAAGCGGTGGTTTGTGGTGGAGTTGTGAGTTCCTGTGAAGGTTTGCTGTTGAGGTTGTGTTCTTGAAGTTCTTCGAAGTTTTGCGAAGCTCTGACCGATTGAGCACTGAATCGATCGTCGCTGAAGAAGGTATTGTTCATCGCTCTTTGTGATCTGTCAAGTTTTCATGAGAAAGATGAGAAGCAACCGTTCAAGTCCAGTTGCGCCCGTTGCTGCTGACGGCGCCATGACTATGGCGCAGATGGTGGAAATTATGCGTGCGTTGCAGGCGAATGTGGAAGCCTCGCGCATAGAGCAGGCAAAAATGCTCGAGGACCTGGTCGCCTCTCAGGCCAGGAATGAAGAGCTTAGCAGAGTTACTGAAGAATTGCGCCAAGCTCTTCAGGAGCAGCGAGGGCGCCCGGTCGCTGAAGAGGTCGCGCCGTCCACGCCGCCTCGTGTTTTCCCCATGCCTTTCGCTCAGGCGATTACAGACACGCCTATCCTTGCGAGTGTGGTACCTGTGAAGGCTGTTTTTACCGGCGTGGAGGATCCTGAGGCACATCTCACCACGTTCCATACGCAGATGATGCTGTCAGGAGGATCGAATGCTGTGTATTGCAAGATGTTTGTGAGCACACTCCAGGGGACGGCGCTGGAATGGTTTGTGAGCCTGCCTACAGGTCACATAACCAATTTCAAACAGTTTTCAAAGATTTTCGTCGAGCAGTACATAGTGAACAAGGCGCCGCCCAGGGTGTCTTATGATCTGTTCGACATAAGGCAGTACCAGGGAGAGTCCCTCAGGGACTACTTGAATCGTTTTGGGGCGCAGATGGTTCGCTCGCCGGCCAAGGACGAAGAGATGCTGGTCTACGCATTCAAGAAGGGCGTGCTGTCGGGACCATTCTATGAGGCGTTGATCAGGGCTCACCCCGCCACATTTGCTGAGGTTAGGCGACTTGCGGTGGCCCACATCGCCGATGAAAGTGAGGTCGCCGAGAAGAGGGGAAGCGTGGCCCCCGCTAGGCCACGTGCCCAGACCAGGATCCAGCCACAGAGGGTGCTGGAGACAGCGGCGGCCAAGAGGGATCAGAGGACTCGCCATCCTTATGATCCAAGGAAGAACAAGGGCAGGGGCCCAGGGCGCCCTCAACCGGCACGTCGGGAGTACAATCGCCCGCCGAAGCACAAGTTTGTCATGGGATTGGCGGACCTGATCGCCATTCCCAATATATCAGCTAGGCTGAAGGCGCCCGAGAAGGTGGGCGACAAGGTGCTGGGACCAAAGCCAGACGCCTGGTGCGAGTTCCACCAGGGCTTTGGCCACACCGTGGACTCATGTTTGGCTTTAGGATACCAGCTCGACGACCTGGTCAAGAGCGGGTTCCTAAATGATTACTTGCTGGATTGAAGGACGGGGGGCGCGTCGAGCTCCCAGCCAGCAGGTGGTGAGGCTCAGCAGCACGAGATGCCCACCCACGGAGAGATCCACACCATTGCAGGAGGTTTCTCGGGTGGTGGATGCACCGCGTCACAGAGGAAGAAGTATGCGAGGTCTGTGATGACGGTGGATATGTTTGAGGACCACTCACCAGATGTGGACATCACGTTCACAAGGGCAGATCTCAGGGACGTTGTGCCTCATGACAATGATCCAATAGTCATCTCGCTTGTTACGGCGGGAAGGAAGGTCCACCGAGTACTGGTGGACCAAGGAAGCTCGGCAGATGTAATGTTCTGGCCGACTTTCACACAGTTGCAGTTGCCCCTTGACCAGCTAAGGCCCTATGGAGGGTGTTTGTATGGCTTTGCTGGCGATCAGGTGGAGGTCAGGGGGTATATAGAGTTGAGAACTACTTTCACGGATGAGGCGGGCTCGAGAACGGAGAAAATCAAGTACCTCGTCGTGAACGCTCCCTCAGCATATAACATTCTGTTGGGAAGACCAACGCTCAACAGAATAGGAGTTGTGCCTTCGACCAGGAACATGAAGGTGAAGTTGCCATCGATGGAAGGGGTGGTGATCACCATCAAATCTGACCAGAAAGAAGCAAAGAAGTGCTATGAGAATAGCCTGAAGAACAAGAGGTCAGTGAGTTACATCACGACGACGCCGCCTCCCGGTGTGAAGCCCAAGCCAACAGAGTGGCGGGTTGTTGATGCGGCGATGGAGGTGGCCGCCGGAGGAGACGTCGCCATGATGGATGCAGAGGCTGAGGGAAAGAAAGCCAATCGGGAAGAAGAGGCGAGAAACCACCCAGAGGAAGCGAGGGAACTGGGAATCACCAGGGCGGTGATCGCCAGGGAAGCTAGACCCAAACCCGTCGAGGAATGGATCGAAAGGGAGATCGGGGGAAAGGTCTTCAAGTTGGGAAGATCCTTGGAGGCTGAGCTCCAAGACCAGATTGCCAAGGTGATAGAGCGACATCTGGATGCCTTCGCATGGTCTGCTTCAGACATGCTGGGAATTGACCCCGACTTCTTGTGCCATCATCTAGCAATGGACAACCAAGTCAGGCCAGTGCGACAGAGAAGGAGGAAATTCAACTAGGAGAGAAGGCAGGCGATCAGAGATGAAACCCAGAAGCTCCTCGCTGCAGGCCATATCAGGGAGGTCCAGTACCCTGAGTGGCTAGCTAACGTCGTGCTGGTGAAGAAGAGCAATGGGAAATGGCGCATGTGCATCGATTTCACCGATCTAAACAAGGCTTGCCCAAAGGATTCCTATCCTTTGCCAAGCATAGACGCCCTGGTGGACAGTGCTGCAGGGTGTAAGCTGCTGAGTTTCCTGGATGCCTTATCGGGGTATAACCAGATCAAGATGCATCCCATGGATGAAGAGAAGACTGCCTTCATGACCGAGAGATCGTGCTACTGCTACAAGGTGATGCCTTTTGGGCTGAAGAACGCGGGGGCCACGTACCAGAGGTTGATGGATCGAGTACTTGCACCAATGCTGGGAAGGAATGTGCAAGCGTACGTGGATGACATGGTCGTGAACTCGCCGGAGAAGAGCAAGCACGTTGCGGACTTGGAGGAGTTGTTCACCACGATCGCCAAGTTCAGGTTAAAGCTGAATCCCGAGTAGTGTATCTTTGGCGTGGAGGCGGGAAAGTTCCTGGGATTTCTCTTGACGGAAAGAGGAATAGAAGCCAATCCTGATAAGTGTGCTGCCATCTTGGCGATGAGGAGCCCGACTACCGTGAAGGAAGTGCAGCAGCTTACAGGTCGGATGGCCGCCCTGTCTCGTTTCGTGTCAGCCAGCGGAGAGAAGGGCCATCCGTATTTTCAGTGTTTAAGGCGGAACAACAAGTTTGCCTGGACGAAGGAGTGTGAAGAGGCCTTCGTCAAGCTTAAAGAGTACCTGGCGAGCCCGCCGGTTTTGTGCAAACCGCTGGTGGGGACCCCTCTCAGGTTGTATTTTGCTGTGACTGAGAGGGCGGTGAGTGCGGTGCTCGCCCAAGACCAAGATCAGGCCCAAAAGCCTATTTATTTTGTCAGCAAGGTGCTGCAGGGCCCGGAAGTAAGATATCAGGCCTTGGAGAAAGCTGCACTGGCAGTGGTTTTTTCGGCAAGGAGGTTACGCCACTATTTTCACAGCTTTACAATACTGGTGATGACCGACTTGCCCATCCAGAAGGTCCTAAAGAAGCCCGACGTCGCTGGGAGGATGGTGAAGTGGGCGGTGGAGCTGTCGGAGTTCGATATTAAGTATGAGCCCCGAGGTCCGATTAAGGGGCAGATTTTCGCAGACTTCGTGGTCGAGCTCTCGTCAGAAGCAACACGAGTTGAGGGGAATGATTTTCGTTGGGTGCTTTCGATGGACGGATCGTCGAACCAGCAGGGTAGCGGTGCTGGAGTCATCTTGGAAGGGCCCAACGGCGTGTTGATTGAGCAGTCCCTGAGGTTTGCCTTCAAGGCCAGCAACAATCAAGCAGAATATGAGGCGCTGATCGTCGGTATCTTGCTGGCCAAGGAGATGGGAGCTAGGGTGTTAATGGCTAAGAGTGATTCGCTATTGGTCACAGGACAAGTAACAGGCGAGTTCCAGGCCAAGGATCCACAAATGGCGGCTTACCTGGAGTATGTGCGGGAGTTAAAGAGTTCCTTTGTCTCCTTCGAAGTGATCCATGTGCCCAGAGAGCAGAATGCCCGAGCTGACTTGCTAGCTAAGCTCGCCAGTTCAGGCAGGGGGTAGGAAGAGGACGGTGATCCAAGAAACTCTGAAGACGCCCAGAGCATTTGTGGCAGATCACCTGGTTCTTCAGATAAGCAAATCGACGGAGAAAGCGGCGAGGAGTCACAGGTCTTTGACTCAAGAGACCTTGAGATCGCCAAGAATAAGAGCATGTCGGGGAGAGAAGGTGAACATGACACAGGTCTGCACGACCCATGAGCTAGACACCTGGGTAACGCAGACAAGCGATGCCTGGCGGATGGCCTTCTCCCGCTGGATCCGACGGAGGCTAGGAAGATAAAGAAGAATTCTAGCAAGTTCACAATGATTGATGGCGAGTTGTATAGGTTTGGGTTCACACACCCACTCCTGGAATGTGTGCACGGAGAGAAATGTACAAGAATCATGGCCAAGCTCCATGAAGGGATCTGTGGAAGCCACGTCGGGGGTCGAGCTCTGGCCGCAAGGACCCTCCGTGCAGGTTACTACTGGCCAACAATGAGAGAAGACTGCAAGAAGTATGCACAGTGTTGCAAGCAATGTCAGCAGCACGCCGATTGGCACAAGGCACCTCCCGAGGAGTTGAAGTCAATTTACAGCCCTTGGCCGTTTCATACATGGGGAATCGACATTCTGGGCCCCTTTCCATTGGCGATCAGGCAGATGAAGTACTTGGTGGTGGCGGTTGAATATTTCACCAAGTGGATTGAAGCGGAACCAGTGGCCCAGATCACCGCACACAAGATCGAGAGCTTTGTATGGAAGAACATCGTGTGCCGGTTCGGTGTGCCCAAGCACCTGGTGTCAGATAACGGAACTCAGTTTGCAAGTCACCTGTTGAAGAAGCTATGCGAAGGGGTGGGAATTCAACAAGTATTTGCATCTGTCAAACACCCTCAGACGAATGGCCAAGTAGAGTCAGCCAATCGGGTATTGCTAAGAGGTTTGAAGAGAAGGCTAGAGAAAGCCAAAGGAAGTTGGGCTGAGGAGGTACCCCGTATAGTTTGGGCGTACCACACCACCGAGCAGTCAGGAACCCATGAGACCCCGTTTAGCCTGGTCTATGGATGCGACGCAATGATTCCAGTAGAAATCCAGGAGAGCTCGCCGAGATTCCAGAACTTTGTAGCGGAAGACTCGAATGAGGAAAAAAGGCTGAATCTGGATTTGCTGGATGAGGTCAGGGAGGAAGCAAGAGTGAAGGCTGAGGCAGTGAAAAGAAGGATTGAACGAAGGTATAACTCGAAGGTGATGCCAAGGCAGTTCAGAGAAGGCGACCTGGTGATGAGGAAGGCCCATTAGTACGAGATGGAGAACAAGCTATCGCCTAAGTGGACGGGACCGTTCAGGATAACCGAGGCGCTCGGGAACGGCGCCTACCGCTTAGAAACATTGGAAGGAGGGGCGATTCCTCGCACTTGGAACGCCACGCACCTCAAGTTATATTACAGTTAAAAGCGTTGTAAGTAAAAACAAACACGACGAGTTTGCAAGCTTTCTGTTAAAACAGTTTGAAGGGGGCACTCTTTTTTCCCTAAGGAGGGTTTTTAATGAGGCCACCCAATAAAGAAGAGTTTTCGAAGTTTAAAGTTGTTTTAGATTGCATGCTTGTCGTTATTGTGAAAGTTTTGAAGAAAAAACCTTGTCACTCGAACGTGATTTAAGGCAAGTTTAGAAGTTATGATTGCATGTTTTCTAAAAAGTTTTTAAGTCCCCATCGTTTTTCGGCGATTGGCGGCATCAGTTAAAGTTAAAAGTCCTCATCGTCTTTCGGCGATCGGAGGCACCGACAATGTTTAAAAAAACCTCAACGCCCTCGCGCGTCCTGAGACGAGAAAGAGATAAAGACCTCCTCGCCGTCGAGCGAGTGCAGACGAGTTAGAGTAAAAAAGTCCTCAGTGCTTCCAGAGGGGAGAAGATGTAGCCTCTGGGGCAATGTAGAGGCACCAGCAAAACGTCCTCAGTGCTTCCAGGGGAGAGAAGATGTAACCTTTGGGGCAATGTAGAGGCACCAGTGAAAAGTCCTCAGTGTTTCCAGGGGAGAGAAGATGTAGCCCCTGGGACAATGTAGAGGCACGAGTTAAAGACCTTCTCGCCGATGAGCGAGTTCAGGCGAGTTAAAGACCTTCTCGCCGCTGAGCGAGTTCAGGCGAGTTAAAGACCTTCTCGCCGCTGAGCGAGTTCAGGCGAGATAAAATCCTTCTCGTCTCGAGCGAGTTCAGGTACGGTGTGGAGGGTGGAAGAAGTTTAAAGGATAGCTAAGGTAGGTTCGAAGAGAACACTTAGCTATCCGGCTTACTGTTCTGAAGGTCAGGGAAGGTAGAGAAGGATCCGAAAGGCGCCTCTACCCCCAGATGAGGGAACATTGGCCAAGTTGTGAAGGCAAGAGGAAGCTGGTATCGCCAAGGCTCTTTGGCGATCAGAAGAAGTTCAAGCGATGACAAGAGTTAAGGCCCGTTTTGATAAGGCAGATCGGGTGAGCTATGTTTTAAACTATTAGTTGGGTTGAAGCTCGTTGTTTGGAAAGTGGTTTCGCGCTGAGGTTCATTATTTCAAAAGTTTACAAGTTGTTAGAAGACTATCGTTCGAAAGTTAGTAGTTTGAAGCAGTTATTGAACAGTCGCGCTCGCAGAATTGCTAAGTCAATTTCGTTTAAGCGATTTATACAAGAAGAAATAAAGCTAACAGGGAGATTATATAAAGAAGCAGGAAATGTCATAACACAGTGGCATCAGTTCAAATTACGTGTACCAAAGGGGGAAAAATTATTACAGGTAAGTTGTGTAAGAGAAAGACAGATGAATAAGTGATGGAGGGAAGCAGCTAGTCTTCAGAAGGAACGATCTTCCCATCCACCACTTCGTTGTTTAGCGACACCATGGAGAGGTCCAGATCAGGATACTGGCAGGCAAATTGCTCCAAGGCGGCGTCAAACCCAGCAGCGAGGATCTGGGCGGAGCTCAGCTCGAGCTCTTCAGTCTGCTTTTTGAGCCCCTCGGTCTGCTGTTCTAACTCTTCAGCTCGTTTCTTGAGTTCTTCAGTTGTTTCACGAGCTTGAAGGAGGTCTTCAGCAACCTTCTTGGATTCCGCCTGCGCCTGGGCCAGCTCTGCGGCGATCTTTTCATTTTCCTCTTTGGCCTCGGCGAGTTTAGCCATGGTGTCATCTCTCTCTTTTTCGACTTTCCCCAAGAAGACCTCCCGATCTACTGACCTCTTCTCAAGGCTTTCTACCTTGGCTGCATCAGCTTTGATCGACGATTCCAGGTCAGCCACCTTGAGACGATAGGGGACCAGTTTGCTCTCCAGCTCAATTTTCTCTTAAGCTAAGAGGTGCACCCTATGGCGTAGATCGGTGGCTTCCTTGCGCGCCACCCTCAGTTCAGTGCTCATGGCATCCTCCACTCGCGAATGGTCGATCTCTGCCAGCATAAGGTTGCAGGACAACTTCTCCGCCTCGATCCTTATTAGGCGATTCTCCTCTTGGAGCACGGAGATGTCGTCCTGAAGCTTCTTGCTGGAACTCTCCACAACTTTTGATATGATGGAGGGGAGGTCCTCTGCCATCATTTTGAGTTTTGCTGAGAAGGGTTCCCACATCCCTTTAACCGCAAGGGGAAGGTTGGCAATCGCTGGTGGTGGAGGCGCTGAAGGAGCCTGGTGCTGGCTCTCGCCACCGCCCTTTTGGACTGGTTGTTGAATTGGAGCTTCTTGGCGCGGTGGTGACGTGGGGGACTCAGTGATGATGATGGGCGAGTTGTGAGCGCCTTCATCCCCACCTGGCGCGGCTTCGGCGTTTGAAGCAGTTGAAGGAGGACCCTCTCCAGCGGATATGAATGGCGTGGAGGCGCTCGGAGGGTTCTCCATAAAGTTGGGCTCAGTAGCCTCAACCACAGGGAATGCAGCCGCCAAGGGTACTGCTTGAACTGGCGGTGTGGGAGCAGGGGGAGAAGGCGGTGGTGGAGTTGGAGCTGGCGGAGAAGGCGGTGTTGGTGTTGGAAGAGGAGGTGGAGCAGGTGGTGAAGAAGGTGCCACCCTTCTTCTTTTGGTGATGAGGCCATCCTCGGTTGCCTCATCGTCTTCTTCTTCATCACTCACCACCTGAGGAGTTTTCCTCTTTGGCTTCCTGAGGATGAGTTTTTTGCGTTGTTGGGCGGGCAAGGCTTCTGAAGGAGCTAGGCCTTTAGGGGGCGATCTGCCCTAGGCAGCGGCGATCTCCACCACTGAGTTAGGCACAGTCTGGGAGCCCGACGCCAACCCATGAGCTCGGGCGAGCGCCCTCAATTCGGCCAGTTTTCCTTTGCCCAGCATGAGATCTGCATAATACAAAGGTATATAGGTCAGCTCAAAGACAAAGATAAACACATGAGTAAGTATGCAAACGAAACAAACAAGTGGTGCAGAAAATAAAGACCAAGTCTTGTGCGCAACAGACAAGACGCCCAGCAACAGTTAACAGAGGTACAGCCCAGGGCAATAACTTAGATATTGAGGTAAGCACTAACCTATGCGAGCCTTGAGTTGGCCCTCGTAGAACTCAAAGGTGATGATCGCAGAAGTGAGGAAGGTGATGTTAGCGGACGCCACGCTCTTCCAGAAGAGGCACATGTCCTTGTCCAAAGCGCCCATGCTGTCGGGGCTTCTTGGCTTCCTAAAGCTTCCCTTGGAGTCTTTATTTCCCTTGTTTACCCAGTACAAGGGAAAGTCGTCGAGCAGCGAAGCGTCCTGGTCATTTTGGCGCACTTGGACAAATTTGCCTTTCCAATCCTTGTAGAACTGCTGGAAGATAGAGAGGATCGACCTCCCAGCAATTCCGTTCAGGCTCACCCAAAGGCGATCTCCAGGGTTCTTGGCCTCGAACAGGAAGAGGAACACGTCTACCGAGGCCGGTAGTCCCAAATGCACGCATATAATCTGAAACGCCCGCACGAATGCCCAGCTGTTGGGATGGAGCTGGGCGGCGGCGATGTCGAGCTCGGTTAGTAATTCCCGCTCGAAACGGGTAAGGGGAAACCTAAGTTTCACCTTCTTGAATAAGGTGGTGTACACAAAGCAGAACAACTCGCCGTTGTTCCCTTTGTCGTCTGCACAGACTGGCACGTCAGGGGGGCAAGGTAGCACCGTCAGCTTGTCATCATGCTCCTTGTGGAATGAGAGGTTGGGCTCGTCCCCTTTCTTCAATCGAAGCACCGCTAGGGGAGAGTTTACTGAAGAGGTCTCCTTCAGCAAAGTCGAGGTGGCCCATGGGTATAGCTTCTTGTAGTCTGGGGAAGGGATGGAGGCACCTCCGGCGATGGGTGGAGTTGCCTGAGCAAGGTTGGGATGAGAGGTTACAGGCCTCTCAGCCTGGGAGGAAGAAGCGCCAGGTGCTCGCGGTGGGTTATGAGCTTGAGATGGAGGGTTTCGTGACGAGGGAGGAGGATTCGCGGTGGTCTTTGTTCGAGCCATCGCAGGAACTGCAAAGGAAAAAAGAAAAAAGAAAGGTGAGCGAAGGTTGCAAAGGTCGACTTGATTGTGAACGAAGGATGAAAAAGACGAACGAACAAAAGTTCGTTATGATGGGAGAAATGAAAGACGAAGCCCTAAGTGCGAAAAGGGAGAAGAAGAAGAAACAACCCACAGCGTATGCACCAGGCAGTTAATGGATGATGCGAATCGGTTAAAATGCAGCAAAACTCAACAGAAGGAGTAAAGGGAGTACCTTTCGATGATCAGACGAACGCTGAAGGAAGTTGAGGATTCAGAAGGTTGAAGAGCATCGTGGGTTTTTGCAGAGGAAACTCAGAGCGTTTGAGAAGGCAAAGAGATGATGGAACAGTAGAAATGGAATGGGTTTAAGGGTTTTTCAAATGATTTTTGGATGCGTAAACGACAACTAAAGATAATCGTTGATGAAGCCACGTGTCGAGCGATTGGAAGAGTGTTTGGTGGAGCGTCAGGAAAGCAGAAGGTACAAACGCTTGGGATTCTGCGCCAGCGCCACGTAGATCGGTATTGACGTGACTCCTTTAGTCTTTTCGCTGGACAAGTCTTCGCTTAAGACTGGGGGGCTTGTGTACCGCCCTGGTAGTCGGAAGTGATGACGTGGCATCAAGCTATTATATAGGCGTGTTGGACGGGACACCTGGCTGGCAGAAGGGAAGGAAGTCGGGGGGCTCGTGTAGTCGCCGGTTGTTAAGTTGGCGTGCTCTGATCTCCAGCATACCAAAACCGGCGGTCACCGGGTTGAAGATGAAGTCGCCAGATGTGAACCCAGGCGACCAAGTGATTAGAGATCGCCAAAACAAGGACATCGCCGAAGATGAAGTCAGATAGTCATTCCCAGCTGGCCAGAGGATGAGCTCGGGAGATAGCTCACCTGAACATACACGGTGAGGCAAGAAGAGTAGATCATGAAGGCGGCCGGCGAGACCACAGGGAAGGTGTGTACGAAGGCACCCGAACTCGCCACCCAGAAGAGATCACGCTCCAAGGCAACTATGCACTGAGTTGTGTCATGCATAAGTAACTTAGCCAAAACCCTGAAGAGTAAGAAGTGACGCCCAAGTCAAGGATGCTCCAGATGGTGACACGTGTACAGCTGGATGCGAGCCACGTGTCCAGATGTGTAACTGTCAGGAGAGAGAAAGTGCACAGGTATATAAGAGATTCTAACGAACTTCCAAGGTACGCACGTTTAGATTGTTTCTTTACGCTTGCGAGTCTTGAGTACGCAGAGAGAGAATTTTGCACGGTTCCTTAGAGTTCTCGAGTCTTCTCTTAGTATTTGGTGGTTCAGTCGCTGACTTGGGCGTCGGAGCGTGATCGGCCGCAGCGGCGCCGTTCTGTCTTTTGCAGGTTCTTGAGGTGAATCGCGGTGAAGGACGGAGGCTAATACGGCGCAGAAGTCGATCCAGGTTTGACGAGGCAAGGTTCTTGCGTCCCGGTCAACAGGCAGGATCATTTCCTTTTCTGTTTCAGCTAGGTCTTAATCTTTTTCTTATATATACACAATGTATTTTACTCTCTAATATACAAGTGAATAAAAGTTTCTTTTATATTTATTTTTCTCTACAATTAGGGTTCATCAAAACCTCTCTTTCTTCATTACGATTACGTGCGATTACGTACGCTACATTAAAGCATCACATCAGACAAAGAATATTCATCTTCATTTACTGTAATATGGTATCAGAGCTCTTCGAATGAAGAGTTCTGCTGCGGTTCTCTCTGATTTTTATTTCCCTCTTTGCTGTTCTTGGTTATTTTTTTTTTCTTTTTTCTGTTCTCTTTCAAAATCTTGATTGGTTTTAAAAATCTTTTAGGCAATGTTTAATGAAAACCCTAGTCTTCATAGTCTTAATAGTAGTCACACTATTACATGCAATTTTTGTGGTAAATATGGTCATACTGAGGCTGTTTGTTTTCGCAAAGTGGGTTTCCCTTCTGGTAATGTTAAAACCTCAAAGTTTTCTTTTACTAGAAAAGTCTGCACTTTTTGTAATCGTCTTGGCCACACTGTTGACACCTGTTATAAAAAGCATGGGTTCCCTCCTGGCTACAAATTCACCAATTGGACATCCCAAGCCTATAATATGATTACTACTGACACTTTTTCTGAGCTTTTTCCTAAAGAACAGGATGTAAAGGGGATTCAACTTACATCACAATAGTGTCAATTCCTTACCAACATTTTGCGTCAGCAAAACCTTGAGGATCCTGTCCCTCAACTCAAATTAATCAAGTCGGCACCATCTCTACGGATGAAATCCCCAATACTGAGCATTCTTCAACAGGTAAGTTTCTCTCTTCACTATCTTCTATAAAAGAATCTTGGATTATTGATTCTGGTGCCACTGATCATGTTTGTCATAATTTAAACGTTTTTACTACTTATACTAAAATTAAACCTGTCTTAATTAGTCTTCCAAATGGCCAAACTGTTTATGCCACATATTCTGGTTTAGTACGATTTTCTGATCAGTTTTATTTGTCTGATGTGTTATACGTGACTCATTTTCAATTAAACTTAATATCTGTTTCTAAACTCACACACCAACTTAAATGCACTTTAACTTTCACTTCAACCCACTGCATTATACAAGACAATCTCACTTAAGAGAGGATTGGTACAGTTAAAGCCACCGCTGGCTTGTACCTTGTGACTACCTTGCCTGCTTCTAGTCATTCTAAACCGCATTGTTTTGCTCCTTTTATTAATTGTAATATCACAGACAAAACACTATGACATTATAGACTAGGACACCCTTCACATGAAAGATTACATGTCTTAAGCAAACAATACTCTTTTATTACTGTTGATACTCATCATGTATGTGACACTTGTAGTCGTGCAAAACAGAGAAAACTTCCTTTCACTTTAAGTAATACTGTTACCTCTACTATTTTTGATCTTGTACACTTTGATATTTGGGGACCATGTTCCATAATTTCTATGCAAGGTTTTCGTTATTTCTTGACTATTGTTGATGATTACTCGCGTTATACTTGGGTTATTCTGCTGCATAACAAATCTGAAGTGCGTCAACACATCATTAACTTCATTGTTTTCGTTCAAAATCATTTCAAAACTAATATCAAAACGATTCGTACTGACAATGGTGTTGAGTTTGCTATGTCAAATTTTTATGCTTCAAAGGGAATTATACATCAAAAATCTTGTGTTGAAACACCACAACAAAATGGCATTGTAGAACGTAAACATCAACACATACTAAATGTAACCCGGGCTTTACTTTTTCAAGCAAATCTTCCTCCTATTTTTTGGGAATTTGCTGTAAATCATGTTGTTTTCTTAATAAATGTTATTCCTACTCCATTACTTGATAACATCACTCCTCATGAAAAGTTGTTTGGAAAACCATATGACATTTCCTTTCTAAAAGTGTTTGGTTGTCTCTGGTATGCTAGTACCATTACTGCACATAGGAAAAAATTAGATGATAGATCTATCAAAGGTATTTTTCTTGGCTTCCCGCAAAATACAAAAGGTTATATTATCTTAAATTTAAAGTTTCATAGCATAGAGATATCAAGACATGTAATCTTTTATGAAAACCACTTTCCATATAAATTGGACAGTGGCTTGCCTAAGGACCCTAACACTTTATCTCTCCCTATTTCTAATGCATATAATTCTGCTTTTGATTTTTTTTCTGATACTGCACCTCCTGTCGAGCCATATGCCTCTACTCCTGCACCCAATACTGTTCCTCCACCAGCCTCATTATCCTATGATCTTCCAACAAATAGTGCCTCTGCTCCTGCATCCAACATTGCACCTCCATCAGAATTATCACCGCCTGCATCTCCAGGAAGCATCTCACCCCAATTTCCAAGAAGATCAGCTCATCCTCACCAACAACCTGCCTATCTTGCAGATTTCCACACTGCAACCAACACTGTAAGTAGTAGATATCCTATTCATAATTACTTGTCTTACAATTCCTTATCTTCCAATTTTAGAAATGTTATTTCCTCTATCAATTCTCATCCTGAACCTCGGACATATAACGAAGCCTCCAAACATGCTTCTTGGCAATCTGCCATGCAAGATGAGCTTCAAGCTCTTGCTGCTAACAATACTTGGCAACTTACCCCTCTCCCTCCAGGAAAGAAAACTATTGGTTGTAAATGGGTATATAAAATCAAATACCATTCTGATGGCACTGTTGAGCGCCACAAAGCTAGAGTTGTTGCCAAAGGGTTTACCCAACTTGAAGGACTTGATTTCTTAGACACTTTTGCACCTGTTGCTAAACTCACTACCCTCCGCCTTCTGCTTGCTATTGCCACTACAAAAAATTGGATTTTAAAACAACTTGATGTCAATGATGCATTTCTTCATGGTGATGTCCATGAAGAGATATACATGACCCCCCACCTGGCCTCTCTCTTCCTTCTCCCCAGCATGTTTGCAAGCTTCAACGGTCTTTGTATGGCCTTCGTCAAGCTGGTCGCCAATGGTACGCCAAACTTTCTACTTTTCTTTTATCAAATAATTACTCTATTTCTGTTGCTGATCACTCTCTTTTTCTTAAATATAATAATGATAAACTCACTATTATTCTTGTTTATGTTGATGACTTGCTCTTAACTGGTGGTGACACGGAGGAAATCAATACAATTACTGCATCCCTTCACCATCACTTCAAGATAAAAAATTTAGGTAATCTCACTTACTTTTTGGGACTGGAAATTGCTCGCAACAATACTGGTCTTCATTTAAGTCAACGCAAGTATACTCTTGATCTCCTTCAAGAAACTGGCATGCTTGACTCTGCACCTATGGCCACTCCTATGACTCACACCTCCCGTCTCTCTCCCGACCAAGGCTCACCTCTCGATGCTGATGCCACTTCTCAATACAGAAGACTCCTTGGACGTCTAATTTACTTAACCAACACACGACCAGACATCGCCTTCGCTGTCCACAATTTAAGCCAATTCATATATGCACCCACAACTCATCATCAACAAGCTGTCTCACGTCTTTTGCGTTACCTCAAGGGCACCCCTGGTGAAGGACTATATTTTTCTCACACTAGTTCACTTCACCTTTGTGGTTTTAGTGACTCTGACTGGGCAACATGTCCTACCACACGCAAATCTGTCACTGGATATTCCATCTACTTAGGAGACTCCCTAATATCATGGAAATCAAAGAAGCAGTAAACTATCTCCCGCAGCTCCTCTGAAGCCGAGTATAGAGCCCTTGCCACCACCACATGTGAGTTACAATGGTTGTCTTACCTCCTTCAGGATTTACATCTTCCTCTCTCCCAGCCTGCAACCCTGTACTCTGACAACAAATCTGCCCTTCAAATAGCTTCCAATCAAGTTTTTCATGAACGAACCAAGCATATCGAAATTGATTGCCACCTAGTTCGTGAAAAACTTAACTCTGGTCTCCTCAAACTACTACCCATTACTTCTGCAATGCAAGTTGCTGACATATTCACTAAGCCCCTTGCTTCCGCACAATTCTCTACTCTCAAATCCAAGCTGGGCCTGACAAATATCTACTCCCCAGCTTGAGGGGGGTGTTAATATATTTAATTTTCTATTTTAAATTATTGGGCTTTGTTTGTTTGACCCAACTTTCCTTTCCTGTTTCAGTTAGGTCTTAATCTTTTTCTTATATATACACCATGTATTTTACTCTCTAATATACAAGTGAATAAAAGTTTCTTTTATATTTATTTTTCTCTACAATTAGGGTTCATCAAAACCTCTCTTTCTTCATTACGATTACGTGCGATTACGTACGCTACATTAAAGCATCACATCAGACAAGGAATATTCATCTTCATTTACTGTAATAATATTATTTTAAAAATTAAAAAATTATTAATATCTAAATTAGTTTTTATTATTCATAAATAAATTTTAAATTAATATCGAATTAGTTATATCTAAATTTTATGTACTAACTATTTAAATTTTAAAATTGGTATTCAAAATCTTTAATTTTTTTATAAACCTTTAATAAATCATCCAAATTTTTTATATTTTTTTATAATATCACTAGACCAATGTTATATTTAAAAAAGTTGAATTCCATAAAATAAATATTACAATTAAATAAATAATTAATTATTATTCTTTTAGTATCGGTTAAATTGACATTAGTAACATCTCATTGTTGAGTCTACAAAAATGTCTATAGTTTGGGGTGTTGAAGAATGAGTTTTATAGTCAACATATATATTGCTAATCACAATTTAGCATAATTTTTTTCTATTTTATGTTTTCTTTTACCGATACTAAAAGAAAATTTTCTTGTAGTAATGATAAAATTTGTAACATAATATAATCAATAATATATATATATAAATATATATTATAACAAAAAATTGGCTCTAATAATAAAAAATTGACTTTAACTAGTTAATAATGTTGTATTTACATGCATATACAACAAACTCTAAAACTATAGATGTTAATTTAATAACATTGACTTTTAAAGACCAGCTTTAAATAGTATTAATTAAATCGAGACTAATTAATTACTAGTTTTTAAATTGATTTTTAATTAAAATATTTTTGTGTTGGCTTAATTAACATTAATTTAATTTAATGTTGATTTATCCAATATTAAATAAAATATATTTTTAATATTAATTTAAAAGAAATATTTCTATTACATTGTGATAATATTCAACAAAAATAAAACAAGAATAAAAAATAAATTAAAAATAACTTTGAATCAAAGGAAATTTATGAAGAAAGGAGGGTGACATCAAAATATCCTCACGTTGGATGAAGGAAAATAGTGAACGAACTAGATGTGTGTTGATGAAAAGATGAGTATAGATGAAGGAGATACGTGTGAAAAGATTTATATAGAAAAGTGAGAGAAAAATTGTTAGTGAGAAAATTTGTCATCTTTTAAAATAATATATATTACTATTTGCTGTCATATGGATGCATAGATTCATAACATATATTTTAGCATCGGTTTAACCATTAACTTAAATAAATATTAAAGATATATTATATTAATGTTGACTTAATCAACACTAACCGAAACAAATAAATAAAATTACTCTCCATCTAATCAATGCTAACTTAAATAAATTAAATGCTAAACATAAATAAGATTAATGAGAACTACATCAACTATAATCTTATTTAATTTTAATATTTATTTTAGTTAACTTCAGTTAAGCCGATGCTAATCTAATACTACCACAAATATTTTTATACTTATTAAAAATTTTAACATAAGTAATGTTGACTTAGAATTAGTTAAGTCAATTAAAGTAGTGTCTAATGTTAGTTTTATTCTAGTAGTGAACATGACTTAATTGACATATATGTTTACATAAGATAAAATTAAATTTAAATTTAAAGTTAATTTTACTTCTTTTAACTTTTAAAATAAAATTAATATTTTACGTCGAATTAGAATTGTTTTAGCCAACTTTAATAACGTTACATTTTAATTTTAATTTTAATTGATACTATTATTTGAAAGCTAATTTAATCTTTTTTTATTGTGATAAATATTCAAAATAATAAATACATATTTAAAAGTTCAATCCGCCTATTATGTACCTTTAAAATTTAAAAATATAATATTAATATATATTTAAAACTAAAGCAATTATAAATAATTTATTATATTCATGCATTTAGATGAAATAAATACAAACTTAAAATATTTCTTTAAATTTTAAAACCTTATAAACTAATATAATAAGGAGATACGAAGACCAAATTTTAAAAAAATTCTGAAACAATTCTTATTATGAAATATCCATTCTCTAAATTATAAATATGCATGTCCATATGTAATAAATACAGAAGGATCTATAGATAAATAAATACATATTATATATGGATTATTTTCGTAGGTAATTTTATATGAATTGTATTTGTAGTGTTCTGGTACGTCTAATAGTTCTACATTGTTTGAAAGTCAAGGTAAAAGAAAACTTAAATACACATTCCCTTAACTATTTGTGATGCCTTTTAAGTAGAAAATTATGATGTATAGTTCTAAAGTAGACAATACATCAAATGTGGTAATTGACCATAACAATGTTATTTTAACAAATTAGAGGTCAAAATATTGACAATGGCTTTAGGGATGGAAAATTGGTTCTAAAGATGAACAATCGTCCCCTTAGTCCTCGATTAAGAGTTTGTTCTGATATATCCAATAGTTCCACATTATCTGAAAGTCGAGACTAATGAAAATTTAAACACATTCCCTTAACCTTTTAAGGACAAAACCATGATAAAATTCCAAGTTTCAAAGAGGACATTGGATGCGTTGATAAACGCTAACGATGTTATCTCAACAGACTTAAAATTAGAACGCATAGATAATTACATACAAACTCAATTTATAGGTAAATTACATATGGATTAGATTCATATGTAATTTTGTATAAAGTGAATGTAACGGATAGATTGAATCCTGGACAAAATAGATTTGTAGGTAATAACATTAGATTCATATGTAATAACCTTTTCTTAAGGTTGCAAGTTTGAAAATTCCAGATAAAAAATTAATATTCAAGCACTAGTGAAATAAAAAAAAATGTACTAATTTATGAAAAATAAATAAAAACATAACTCTAAGAATTATAAATTATCTAAATAAAAGAAAGTCAAACATAATAAACAAATCTAACGATAATAAAAATATCGCAGCATGTGTCTTTTTCACAAATGTTTGTGTGTAAAAATTTCTTAACAAACTAATAGTAGTTGTAATCATGAGACTAATTATATTATTGATTGTCTTACGATTTTTTATTTTCCTGCTGTTGATTTTGTTAATGACTATCTGATGCTGAAAAATATGTCATTATAAGCTTTCTAGTAGGATGAGTCATTGCGTTCAGTAGCTAACAAGTACCAAAATACACCAACTATATGCAAATTATCTTTGGTGAAAAAGGACCCATAATATCATGACTGTGAGATTGTAGCTTAAGTAGAACAAGACAGAGATTTTATTGAATTAAGCATCATGAAAACAATAAAGCAAAGATTACATGGCTGGCAAGCATTGTTGATACCTCAAAAAAATTTCCCACTGACCACCCATGTCTTCAGACTTGTGACCACAGTCAAACATCATTCAGTAGTTGATCACATATGCATAACCTGCAGACAAACAAAACAAAATTCAAAATAATGAATAGTAAAAGTAGGAATATTTCCATGTTCAAGCTCAGATTCCAAATGTTCATTACAAGGCTCATGCTAGAGATTTCTGGTTGAAATCTAGAAAATATATAATTTCAAGAATTGTAATTGCAAAAATTTAAAACTTTTGTGCATGTTTACTTTCTTTGACGATAAACCATAATTGTAGATATACTTTTTAGTGAAGATCGATCGCACTAGCCGAATGTACCTAAGGTTGTCACTTGCTTGTTGTGTATTATCTTCCTTCTAGCATGATACTTGTGAAAATTTTCATCTTCTAAACCAAACTGTTGTTTACTCTATAGTCTTTATATAACATCTCAACATAGTAAAATAAAAGGCTCATACTCTTAATTTGGCATTAAAGTTCCCTGAAGTATCATTCTTTAGATGCTCCACCATTTAAAAATAAAAATATAAAAAAAATCATGAAATAGAAACTAATTTTAGAGACAAAAAATAATTAGTTGTTATAGTGACTAAATTAGAGACCATTTTAGAGACTAAATTTTTTTTTGTTCTAAATTAATTTTTATTATTGTTAACTGATTTCTAAATTGGCTACCAAGATTTTTCTACCAAATTTAAAATATAAATAATTAGTAGTTAAAATCTTGATAGCTGATTAGATACCAATTTAAAAATTATTTAACAATAATATAAACTAAATTTTTTTTAGTCTTTAAAATGATCTCTAATTTAGTTAACAACTAATTATTATTTTTTTCTCTAAAATTAGTTTCTATTTTATGATTTTTAATATTTTGAACTTTCCACCTTTTATCATTCCACCTCCAATTTCAAAGATTCACAAGCAGATCAATGTCGCATTCATACTTTAAAACAACTATTTCAAGAGATTTAAATAAATATATTTCATCCTTCAACATTATAATACCAGTTATTGGTAATGAGCCACTAAGCTAAGCCAATCGCACAAAATTGCAGAGGTGCAGAATTAAAATTAAAGAGAGATGAATGTATAGGAGAGTTTGTCATGAACTAAATGTCAACAGAGTAAAAATTGTTCTCCCTTAAAAACCAAAGATGCAAGGAACATAAAGAAATATCTAAAATCGTTCAAGTTCAACGAATGAAGAGTTATTAAGTTTTGTTGTTAAACAATGAGGCGCTTTCAACGTCTCTATCCGTGATGAATTGGCATCCACGCTTATAAGTCGAAGTTGGAGTAAAAATCATCCAAAATAAACAAAAACAGAAAAATTTAGCAAAAAATTAGAATAAGAACACATTGATGCAAACATATACCACTATAAACAAGCAACCAACCACGTCCTTTCTAAACAAGCATTCTCAATAATGATCACTTTCCAACACTTTGATTACCCTAAAAAAAAAAGGAAGAAAAACAGTTGTTTCAGACAAAACAAACACCTACAGGATGGTCAAATCAACTTTTTCACCAATGTTCGTGTCAACGCCTCCATGGATGAATATTTGGTCAATGTGTAAACAGTATGTCCAGCATAGGGAAGTTTTAGATCACTGTGCTTTGGTGGTGAAGTCCATGGAGAAGGACTGTGGTCCTAAACCGTTCTGAACCATTGATGCATGTCATATGGAGGGAGGCTTTAATGGGATGGTGAAGGAAAAGTGGCAGTCTTATTCTGTACAGGGGAATGAAATCTCGAAAATCAAGGATAAGTTGAAACTGCTAAAGGGGGACCTGAAAATCTGGAATAGGGATGTGTATGGTAATCTGCATACTGCAAAGAGGAACATTCTGAGAGAAATGGAGGCTCTTGACAATCTGGACTTTGAGGGAGATGCGGTAGGAAGCGTGAGCTTGGTAAGGATGGAACTAACAAGTCGGTTAAGGGATGTAGATAGAAAGATAGACTCACTGATCTGCCAAAAAGCAAGGTCAAATTGGTTCAAGTATGGGGATTCTTGTACCAAATTCTATCACTCATCTTTGAGATGGAGAAGGATTAGAAATGAAGTGAAGGGAGTAGAAGTTGGGGGTCAGTGGTGTGAGGAGCCATGCACGGTCCAAGTTGAAGCGAAGAAACTGTTTGAGAAGAGGTTCAAGGCTACAAGAGATTTTGGCGTAAGGCTTGATGGCGTACAGTTTAAGGCTCTATCCTTAGAAGAAAACCTGATCCTCATATCTACTTTTAGGGAGGAGGAAATCAAGGAAGCGGTGTGGCAATGTGATGGGTCAAAGAGCCCTGGTCCTGATGGGTTCAATTTTAAATTTATCAAGGAAAGTTGGGCGTACATAAAAGATGAGCTTATTAAAGCCTTGGCCTTCTTTCATGAGTCTGGTACCATACCCAAGGGGTGTAATCCATCCTTCATAGCCCTGGTTCCAAAAGTTAAGGAACCCTCTAAGCTAGATGAGTATAGACCTATCTCTCTAGTGAGGGCCATATATAAAATCATATCGAAGGTGCTGGCTGGCAGAATAAAGAAAGTGTTAAACTCAGTCATCGATGAAAGACAGTCTGCGTTCCTAAAAGGTAGAGGAATGTTAGATAGTGTGGTCATGGCTAATGAAGTGGTGGAGGACCTTAGAAGGAGCGGGAGGAGAGGTCTATGCTTGAAGGTAGACTTTGAAAAGGCCTATGACTCGGTGAGATGGGAGTTTTTATACGACATGCTACATAAATTGGGGTTTCATAATAAATGGATTATGTGGATGCGAGGGTGTCTAGAATCGGCCACAATCTCTGTGCTAGTTAATGGGAGTCCGACAGAGGAATTCAAACCAACAAGAGGCTTGAGACAAGGTGATCCGCTTGCCCCCTTTCTCTTTATAGTGGTAGCTGAAGAGCTAGCTGGGTTAGTAAGGCAAGCAAATAAGATTAATATGCTGTCAGGAGTTAAGTTTGGTAGAGAGAAGATAGAACTAAGTATCCTGCAATTCGCAGATGATACTTTATTCTTATGTGAAGAATCACACAGTAATGTGGTAACCATGAAGGCGATCTTAAGGGGCTTTGAGTTAGCCTCAGGCTTAAAGATTATTTTTCATAAGTCCAAGATTGCAGGAGTGAATGTTGAAAGTAATGCCTTGCTAAGCTATGCAAAGACTCTAAATTGTGCTCAGATGGGAATACCGTTTAAATATCTGGGTGTAGAAGTGGGAGGAAATCTAAGGAAGACTAAATTCTGGGAGCCTGTGCTAACAAAGTTAAAAGCTCGACTCGGTGTGTGGAAAGGAAGATTTTTATCCTTGGCAGGGAGAATTTGCCTAATTAAATCAGTCATCTCCGCGGTTCCTCTTTTCTACCTCTCCATCTTTAAAGCACCAAACTCCATCTACCAAAGTATAATCAGAATTCAACGGAGGTTTCTATGGGGGTGGGGGAAGGAAAAGAGACCGATCTCATGGGTCAGCTGGGAAGACGTATGTAAAACAAAAGAGGAGGGAGGCTTGGGGATTAGAGATATCCAGAAGTTCAATTATGCTCTCCTAGCTAAATGGAGATGGCGTCTTGTGTCGGAAGAAAAAGGGATGTGGAAGGACCTTTTGATCTCAAAATATGGGCTGGATCAGGATAACCAACAAACTCCAGTGAAACTACAAACATGGTGGTGGAAAGACTTGCAGAAAGTATGTAAAGAAGGAGAAGGAGCAGGTTGGTTTCAGCACCAGCTCAGATGGAGATTAGGAGGTGGTGAAAAAGTGAAATTCTGGGAGGATGTGTGGATCGGAAACAGTAGTCTCAAATCTTTGTATCCTAGGTTGTTCTCACTATCGTTAAATCAAGGTCAAAGGGTGAATGAGGTTGGGGAGTGGGAAGATTCAACTTGGCAGTGGAAAATAAGGTGGAGGAGTGCCAGATTTGAGTGGGAAGTTCTCTTGGAAGCTGATCTTATTCACCAAATATCCCAGGTAAGCTTGTCTAGGGAACGAAAAGACGTTCAGATGTGGGGGTGTGAAGATACAGGAGTTTTCTCTGTCAATTCAGCGTATAGGTACCTAACCAAGCAGACCAGGAATTCTCAGCAAGAGGTCTTTATATCTCTTTGGAAGACCAAAGCACTACCCAATGTCATAACCACAGCTTGGAGGGCCCTCCTAGGTAGACTTCCAACAAGAGTGAACCTGAGGAGGAGGGGGGTGTTGCTAAGCTCGACTATATGTGTTTTCTGTCATACTAAGGAGGAAACCTGCCAGCATATCTTCCTTGAATGCGAATTTGCCCAGAAGGTGTGGACTTTGTGTTTTAAATGGATAGGCGTACAGTTTGTACAACACAAGGACCTGCTGATTCACTTTGAGAATTTCTCTCTGCCACAGTTGAACTGTAAACAAAATCTTCTGTGGAAAGGAGTATGGGCAACTATAGTGAGGTGTATTTGGGAACATAGAAATTCCAATGTGTTCAAACAAGGAGTTGTAGATGTGGAAGAGATATTCCAGATGGTTCAACTCAAGATGTGGCAATGGTTAAAACACATGAGTCAATCCTTTAATTATTCCTTTGCAGACTGGATTCTAAATCCACTGATTTGTTGTAGAAGCTTTAAGTAACAAGATGGTGGTGGGAGATTAATTACGAATCAGAGCTGAAAGGGTACATTATCAATATGAGGGTGAGGTTAATGCTGAAGTACTCCTAAGGGGTGAAAGGTGTGGTCAGAAATATGGTGCTGCCACGCTAAAAGGAGTTGCAACTAATGGAAAAGGTGGGGTGTAGGTGGTTTTTTAATTGGAATGTAATGTTCTGGCTGGAGTTAAGGACAGACTTTATATGGAAGCAGGGGAGTTTTCTCGGTGATGGAAAATGGAATCTGTAGTGGCGTGTCTTAGAAATTGAGCTCAACTATATATTTGGTTACTCTCAAATTTGAAAAGCTGTTGAAGTGAATGAGATGGTTGAAGGAGCGGGTATTGGTTGTTGGTTGCAGGGGCAGACAATGGCTTAGTAGGAATTTTTTTTTATGTGCAACATGGATCATCAAGCTAAAGGAGAGATTCACCCAACTTTGATGGTATAACAGTTATGCGCTAATGAAAGTATATGTGATGGCAGCTGGAATGGGTATTGTTGTGGGTTGCAGGGGCTGTCTGCTAGGAAGGGGCCACTCTTTGGAGTAGGTATTTATTTTGAACCTGTTGAAGTGTGATGCAGCTGTTGAGGTGCCAAAGCTGGGTTCAGTAATTGCTGGTTTGAACCTTGGTTCTGTCGTGAAAAGTGAGGTAAAGGGTAGTCATGTGAATGGTATGGGGTTTTTGAAATTTTGGACATTGTTTTTTAGAAGCAATGTGCTGGTTTTCGGAGGTGTATTGCTTTGGGAATTAAGGTGCAAAAATGCTTTACTGCCCTCAAGCTTACGTGATGCTGCTGTGTGCTCTAATTGCCTCTAGACTAGAGGGTAGAATGGTTGAGGCCGAAAACTAACATGTTCTCAACTATCTTAATGGTGGAAGCCAGCTTGTACGTGGAGCTGATTTTAATTCTTGAGTGCTACTTAAAGCTGTGAAATTTTAAGAGGTAAGTGCCGAAGCAGGGAAGTCTTGGAGGAGTGAATTGGAGAGGAGAAAATTGTATTTGAAGTTTGGAGCTGCACCAAACTTGACACCAGCAGTGCAGCAGCTGGACCTTGATGGTTTGAAGGTGGTGGTTCGGTGTGATGTCCGGGGTAGGATGAGACTATCTCATGTAATATGGGATGGTTCAAGGTGCCAAGGTGTGTGAAGAGTTGACCCCGTATGGTGGTTGTGGAGAAGTGGGGTTGTATTCCATGCTGTTGTGTTGAGAAAGTGAGCATATGTTTCTGCTCTTTTATATGTGTTGTGTCCCCTTTTTTCACATAGAAGTTTATGCTTGGGTAGTTGTTTTATAGGGTCTTATGTGTACTTTCTCTACCTTGTTTTTCTAAAGCTTTTGTAGGCTAGATCATGATGGTTTGTATAAGGGTTGGGATACCCTTGAAGTATCCCCTTTAATTTATTTAATTCTTTGCTGATAAAAAAAAAATCATCTTCTCTTCAACATGCTTCAAGATTTAGACTTATGATGTGTTTGGATTAAGATATATTAGAATAGATTTGTAAAAAAAGTTTATTAAAGTTGGTGAGTAATTTGATGATTGTGAAAGATTTTTTTTTTTAAATATATAAAATATAAGTTTACAAATTTAATAAATATAATAAATTTTTAAAAAAATGATAAAATAATTGAATATAAAATAATTTAGAAATATATTAGGATTAAAATAAATTAAAATAAAAAATTAATATTAAATATTAATAAAATACGTATTAATAATTAAAATTAAAATTAATCTTTTATTTATTATTTATTTTATTATAATATGAAAATTAATATTAATAATTAATAAAGAAATTATAAATATTATATTTATATATTAAAATATAATTTGTATATGTAATCAATATATAACTTATTAATTTTTATAAAAAAATAATATATAACCAACTTTCCTCGCAAATCCTTTTAAGAAGGCAAAGAAAGTTTTGACAAAAGAAATTCATCGTTTTTCGTGCTTTAATCCCAATTTTTTTTTTCGTTTTTCCAACTTTCTTTGCTCAATTTATTTCTTTGCTTTTCCTCGCTTGGATCCAAACGGACCCTTTGGGCAAACCACTGTTTTAGGTTAGGACAACTTAGATTTTGGAAAAAGTCAGATTGAACGACTTAGAATTACAAATGGACGACATCAAGTGAAAATTAAGACAAAATTATTAGGAATTTTAAAGGTAATATAAAAATTACATATAAAAAAGAAGTTAAACCAAATATAGTAAATACTTTGATAAAACCATGAATTTAGACAAAGAAAAGAGAACATTAAATACTAGTAGTAATTTTAAATAATGAATTTGTCACTAGATACTTGTTTTAATGAAACTACTTAATGAATTGAACCAATTTGAACATTTAAAAGAAAATTCAATTGAAATTGAACTTAAGAACTTGAGATAAATGTGAGGATGGAACATTGCATTATCTTTTGACTTCTTATTTCTCACGTTTGAGATAAATGAAGGCTAGTTATATTGATTAAGTTGTTAAGGAAACTTGTTGAACAAAGACTCTTTCTTTAGAATGATGTATTTTGATGATGAGCCGATTCAAATATGTTGATCGTTTATTGTTTTCATATATGATGGATTGGGAATCATGCATCAAAAGAGATTTAAATTAGATTTTGCATCATACTCATCACAGGTCTTGATTTGAAGTTAAACAGTTTTCGAAAATCTTTTAAAAAGAATTTAATAGCATAATAATCAATCATAACTATTAATCATTGTAATGGTAAGTAACATAATTAATTATCTTTAGTACTAATTGATGACATGAAACTTAATTAGTTTAAAAAGCATAAGTTCACTAATAATTAATTATAAACTAAATAATGGATTAGATTGTTATTATTGAATTTTCAAATTTAACTTAAAATAAAATAATCGATCAACTTAGGAAATCATTAATTATTTCATATTGGTTGAGATACATAGTTCATTTAATTGATTGTCTTTTGAAATAATTGATTAAGTTGTTCAAGTTATATTTCTAAATACAATGGACAACAATATAATAAATTAAATCATTTTATAAATGATTTTTCTAGAAATTGGTTTCATTGTTTTCTTAAAATTAACAATTACACTTATTCTTAAATGATTTACTATACTTCAAGAAAAGCTCCAAGAACCTTGAAAAAACTTCTATGATCAATCTTTTATAAAAGTTCTCTTTCAAGATTTTTTTGGTGACTTTCGGTAACTTTCTATATACTATAATTGCTCTTTTTCTTTTGACAAAGAATAAATTAAATTAAAAGAAATACTTTAGGAGTGTTCCAACCCTTTACAAAATAAAGTCCCTGTTTAGATCTACATAATAATGAAATAGCTATAAAATTTGACAATAAAAAACATCATAATTAAAACAAGAGAAGTTGAAATAAGCAAAACGAAGGACATCATTTCCTTTTCTTCCATTAGACTCAAGAACTACATCAACTTTCATACCCCTCAAAAGCATATTAAAATCCATCAGCTACTATACTTTGTTGTTCATACCTGCAGGGATCTCCTCCAAATATTGCTTAATACTTTCATCTTATTTGACTAATTAGTGGCTTTGAGTTGCGTGGAACTTTCAGCAACTTATTGTGCATGGTTCAACTCCTCATAGCATAGTGGTAACTTTGCAATTTCCCTACATACAATATAAACAACAACCTTTCCCAACTACAAGCCAAGACTTTGTCATATTACTTAAACCATTCGACTGAATAAAAACAACATATATAGCAGAGAAGATTTACCACCTAACTTAGTTACCCACCATCCTTATTTCCATCAATCTCCACATATGCATAATTTATAACGAAAGATTTTGGAGTAAGACTTGATGCAATCGAGTTTAAGTCCCTATCTTTAGAGGACAATTTGAGCCTAATAGCGGGCTTACCGAGAAAGAAATAAGGGACGTTGTGTGGCATTATGAAGGAACAAAAAGTCCAAGTCATGATGGTTTCAACTTTAATTTTATTAAGAAAAGCTAGGAAGTCATAAAAGATGAGGTTGTGGCACCAATGGTTCTCTTTCATGAAACTGGGTGTATCCCAAAGGGTTGCAATGCCTCATTCGTAGCACTTGTACCCAAAGTAAGGGACCCTGCTAAACTTAAGCAATATAGACCAATCTCTTTAGTGGGTGCTATGTACAAAATCATATTAAAGGTGCTAGCTGACAGGATTAAAAAAGTTCTATCATCAATAATTGATGAAAGTTAATCGACATTCCTAAAGGACAGAAGGATTCTTGATAGCGTGCTTATGGCTAATGAGGTGGTAGAGGATCTAAGGAGGGGTGTGAGGAGCATATTGTGTTTAAAAGTGGATTTCAAAAAGGCATATGACTCAGTTAGATGGGAGTTCCTTTATGATATGCTACATAGGATGGGGTTTTATGTGGATTCAATGGTGCTTGGAAAGTGGTATTGTGTTAGTTCTAGTCAATGGGAGTCCTACGGAAGAATTTAAACAGTCGAGAGGGTTGAGGCAGGGTGATCCCTTAGCCCCCTTCCTCTTTATAGTGGTAGTTAAAGGCCTTGTCGGGCTAGTAAGGTAAGTTGTGAAGGCCAATCTTTTATCTGGCCTCAAAAACGGAAGAAAAGATGTTGATTTGTGTATCCTTCAATTTGCAGATGATACCTCGTTTTTATGTGAGGATTCCTTTACCAATGTGGTGACTCTGAAGGCTATCCTAAGGGAATTTGTGTTAGCCTCAAATCTGAAGATCAATTTCCATAAGTAAAAGTTAGCAGACATTAATGTCCTTAGAAGCAATATTGAATGCTATACAAAGACCTTGACCTGTACTCAGATGGGAACTCCGTTTAATTACTCGAGCCTAGAAGTGGGGGGAAACCTAAGGAAGAAAAAGTTTTGGGAGCCTGTTCTAAACAAGCTGAAATCAAGGTTCAATATGTGGAAAGGGAGATTCTTATCTATGGCAGGAAGAATATGTTTAATCAAATCTGTTATCACTGCCATGCCGCTTTACTATTTGTCTCTGTTCAAAGCATCAGAGTTGGTATGCAAAAGCATTATCAATATCCAAAGGAGGTTTCTGTGAGGTTTGGGAAAGGAGAAGAGACTCCCATGGGTTAGCTGGAAAATCTTATGTAAAACCGATAGAGGAATGAGGACTGGGCATCAGAGACATTCGAAAGTTTAATGTTGCGTTCTTGGCTAAGTGGAGATGGCGTTGTATCTCTGACGAGAAAGGGAGGTGGAAGGGGTGTCTGGACTTAAAGTATGGCCTGGAACACGATATCTCACAAACACCAGTGAAACTCCAATCGTGGTGGTGGAGATATTTATTGAAGGTTTGTAGGGAGGGAGGAGGAGATGAGTGGTTTCAAGAAGAAGTCAGCTGGAAACTAGGGAGTGAAGATAAAGCAAGATTTTGGGAGAATGTGTGGGTTGGAAATGCTAACCTCAAAACTTTGTTTCCTAGATTGTACTCTCCGTCGTTGAATCAGGGTCAAAAGGTGGAAGAGGTAGGTGTGTGGGAAGAATCGACGTGGCGGTGGACCTTAAGGTGGAGGTGTGGTAGATTTGAGTGGGAAATCCCGATGGAAATAAAGCTTGGTATGCATATTTTCAGGGCCACTGTAATTAAGGACGAGAAGGATGCTCAGGTGTGAAGATGTGATGAATCCGGGCGCTTTAAGGTGAGTTCTGCATATGAATGCCTAGCCAAGTCTGAAAGGGCCCCTCAAATTGATGCGTTCAAGTACCTATGGAAGGTTAAGACGTTCCCTAATGTGAAGATCACAACCTGGAGGGTACTGTTGGGTAGAGCACTAACAAGAGAGTGTTTGAGTAGGAGAGGGGTGATGTTGAACACTATTGTATGCGCTTTATGTTAGACCAAGGAAGAGTCTTGTGAACACCTCTTCCTGGAATGAAAACATGTGTTGTGCGTTTGGGCCTTGTGTTTTAGATGGATTGGAATCTTGTTTGTCCAACATAATGCTCTAATGACCCACTTTGAAAGCTTTCATCTGATCCAGAGTAGTAATAAACAAAACTTGGTTTGGAAAGAGGTATGTGCAGCTATAGTCTGGTGTATGCGGGAGCATAGAAACTCAGTTGTGTTCAACCAAGGAGTTGTAGATGCGGAAGAAGTGTTCCAAAAGGCCTAACTTAAATTGTGGTATGGATGAAGCATAAGGCACATAACTTTAACTACTCTTTTGCAAACTGGATTATGAATCCAATGTCCTGCATCAGTAGCTATAAATAAGTTGCCTTAGGTGGAGCCAAGCTGCCTTGGAGGAGGAAGGATAACAACGTTGTTATGCTTTGGAGGAGGTAGGAAGCAATAAGAGGTTTGTCTGTGAAGGAGGAGTGTGGTGTAGCAGATCCGATGCAGACCCTGTAAGCAGGGGTGGCTCTTTCTTTGTAGGATGTTGGATGCACAAAGTTATCTTGGATGGAGCAGTCCATACGCTTATGGTGTAAAAGCTAATGCAATCTGCATAGCTTCACGTGGCTTGGTTTTGGCTTTTTAGTACACCTGCTAAAGTAATAGATGTGGTGTAAGGAGGTAGGTTGCCTAGCCTTGCTTTTGGAGATTGATGAGGTATCAGGAGTTTGAGGACTGATGTGGAAGCCTGGTGTTGGATGATGGATGGTGGAGTGTAGGTTAAAGATGGTTAAGGCTAATAACCTTGGTTTACAAGTTTTTTGGGTGTTGTTTTGCTATTGTAGGTCTGGCAGGAGAGTTGAGTTGTCAAAGGAGGTGTAGGCAGTGCAGGGTGTCTGTATTGATGATAATTAATCAGATGGGTTATCAGTCAATTCAAATCCGAAGAGGTTGGTTTACCTTTGTCTGGAGCTTCACAATTCACACCTGATGCGTTGCCAAAGCTGTTGTGTTGGTTTTTTGTGTGGTTAGAGCTGCTGGTTGGTTGCATGTGAAGTTCACTGGTATGCAGCAAGGGCCATCAAATGTAGCAGGATTCATCTATGTTCCTGATGTTTTTAGCTTGGCATTCAATGCATCATTCAGGGGGGTTGTTGAATATGGTGTTTGCTTTAAGCCTCAAGGAGGGCTTAATTGCTAGATGATGCTCCTTTTTGGAGAGGTAGGTCTTCTAGTTTGGTGTGGTAGATGCAGGGTAGACTCAAATCAAGTGCAATTGATTGTTTGCCTATGTCTGGAGCTCCGAATGGTGCACATGATGTGCTGCCAAAGCTGGGTTGGGAAATAGTTGATGGTTGGTGCTTCGAGGAAGGAGCTATCAAGTGCAACACGTTTTTTTGTTTTATTCACCTATGCTAGGGTGCATTGTAGGACCACAAATAGTTTTACAACTCAAACATGTAGCTGCTGGTTTTCTTTTTTGATGCTATGTTTGGGTCTGGTGCGAACCTCTAGTGGGTTGGGGAACTTGTGGTTTGCTTATATAGTAGGTATGCTTTGGTAGCAAATTGCTGTTGTTTTTGTTTCCGTTTTTGTATATGGGTTGGAACATCCCTAAAGTAGTCCCCTTTAATTCAATTAATTCTTTACTGATAAAAAAAATTTTATACTGACTTGCGAAGAACCTTTCAAGATTTATTCCTTTTAAATGTTTATCACATTAGATGATCTCTTTCCCAACATTTATGTGATTTGTTTTACATTGATTTAAAGTTTTTTAGAGTAGGTTTTTGCATTGTCATGTTTCAAAAGTGAAGCATGATTGTAATAAGATATTATCAATATTGTATAACCAATCATTCTTAGGTTGAGTGATTCTAATTAGACGTAGAATAAGAAGATTCAACCGATCTAAATCTTTTGTGTCTTCTCTTTTGTATTTATCTTTTGCTTTATTGAAGTTCTTCTTGATATTGTTTGAAATTTAAATTCAAATCTTCTGAATTACTTTTACTTCAGAAATTTTTTCTAATGTTTATTAATATTTTAAGAAAAAATATTTTAAACATCAATTCACCTTTCTAACCAAAATATAAGAGAAAATGAATGTTCAAAATTATTGATTGGCCAAAATCAAGTTCTCTTAGTCACCATGTCAAGAATTGAACCTCACACAAGTTTACATTTAACATGAGACAGAGATTACTTAAGTACCAAAATAAAAAAAATACACCCAAACTTAAGTCAATTTGAACGCTCCCATTTAACATCAACATTTGATTAAAGTTTCAAAATTAATAGTCTTATTTAATGTTATTATTTAAAAAAGATCCTTATGTTTAAATATGTACACTATTCCCTATTATTATAATCTAAAGCAATTTAGAAATCACACTTCTTTATTTTATGAAATAAAAGCATTAAATAAAGGCTTTCACTTACACATATTTCTTTACTTAAGTCCCTTTTACCAGTATACCCCACAGGGATCCCAAAAACAAACAAACAAACAAGATACCTTGTATTGTAGATCCTTTCCAACGTTTTCATTCCAGTTGCACACAGTTAAAGGTCAACTCAACTTTTTCTCTCAACTTTTGCTTCGCATTCTTCTTTCCTCTTCAGCTCACACTCCCAATCCCAATTCTCACCATTCGCCCCTTCCAATTCCCAAACTCAATTCGAAGATAATCGGAGAATTATAGCAGCAACGTCACGTGACGTTGCCTCAATTTGTTCGTCTCTCTGCGCTGCTGCACGTGACCTCGCACCACACCAAGCAATGGCTTCTTCTCCCTTCATCAACAACTTCCTAATTCCCGATCACATTCTCGTACCGGGCTCCCGCGTTCAAAATGAGGGCCACGTGCCTGAGTGTCCCGTCCTCGTTTTTGTTAACTCCAAGAGTGGAGGACAACTCGGAGGAGATCTCTTACAAACCTATCGCAATTTACTTAATCCGAAACAGGTTGATAATCAGCCTCACGTTGAATATCGTGTGTTGATGTTCTATTCTGACGTGTTTGTGATTTGTTGTGTATGTGCATGAGTTTGGATCTCTTATTGTGACGTTTTTATTTTTCAGTGAGATTTTAGCCCGAAAACTTAAGAAAGAAAATTCAAATGATAGAATAAATGGGCATCGGATTTTGATTTTGGAGATTTTGATTGAAGAAAATCCAAGTGAAATATTGCCGTATGTGCATGAAATAATAGCCATTGATTTTCGCGTCAAAACAACTTATATTAATAATTGATTTTCTCGTGTTGACATGCTTTAGTTTACCTTTTAATACTTGTCTGGACACCAGAATTGATTCTGGTCTCCAAAATCACATCCAGAAATTGAAAAAGTGGAAGCAAGTATATTCTGCTTTGACTTTCAACATGGAATTGGAATCAATTATGGAAGAATTGAATTTAATCCAAATACACGCTTAAGTGAGTTGCTCTGTTCGGAAGGGTCTGATCCTTCAAGTTTATCAAGTTGTTTTGATTGGAATGACTTTGGTTTACACAATCTATCTTATCTCAGTGATGAACAAGAAAATCAACCGTTGGTGTTCTATCACATATATGATTTATTAATAAAAGTTACTTTACCTTTTGAATTGAGTTGCCCAGGTTTTTGATTTGGGGGAGCAAGCGCCTGATACGGTTCTCAGAACAGTGTATGCTAATTTGGAAAGCCTTAATCTACAAGGTCATCAGTTTGCTGAAACGATGATGAAGAAATTGAAGTTAATTGTGAGTTTTGATGAGAAAATTTTTAATGGGTAGTGATTTTTTATTTTGTTTGTAAGGAAATTTAGATGCGTGTGGTGTTTGTTTGAGTTTCTGATATGTACCTTGGGTTTAGGTTGCAGGGGGTGATGGGACAGCAGGCTGGCTTCTTGGAGTTGTTTGTGATCTCAAATTATCTCATTCTCCACCTATTGCCACGGTGCCATTGGGAACAGGGAATAATCTGCCTTTTGCTTTTGGTTGGGTAGGAACAACTTATAATGAAACTTTAAAGTGTATGTAGAATATTATACCTGTTTTGTCACTGTCATGAACTTGATAGTATTAGATCTACAGTTTTATATTACAAGTTTTTATTGTGCCATTTCTTTGTTTGTTTGGATTCACTTTTATAGGGAGCATATTATTATGTTGGTCTATTCCTGAACTTCTCACTTTTTTTCCCTAATATAATAGCCATTTGCTTCCTGTCTATATAAACATTTCTGGCTCCTTTAATGTTTTTCTATTTATGCTAGAAGAAGTTAGGAAGTTTTCAACAGTCATTGATAGTAAACACATTTTTTTATGCTTTACAGGGAAAGAAGAACCCGACAACAGATCAAGTATCAGTTGAGGCATTTTTAGATCAAGTCATGAAAGCAAATGAAATAAAAATAGACAAGTAATGTTGTCTGGGTCTATTCTTTAATTTTTGAGATTATTTTATTATTCTTATACCTAGATGGCTAACATTTAGATTAAGATGTCATTTTTCTTACTACAATACATCTAGGTCCTTATAATTGATATTGGATAAATAATTCTATGTGACCAGGTTATGATTCCTGGTTTGATTGTTTGCAGGGCTAAATGACAGGATAGTTGCGAATGGCTTAGCTGTGTGTAGATGTAGACATGTTGATTTTGTAATAAATCCAAATTGAAAACTAGTGGTTTTTGTTTTGATTTATTTATTTAACGAGTTAGCTGTGTTGACGACACTGCAATGTAATTTTCTTAGATTTTGAGCAATTATGCCTCTTGGGCTGCTGTACTGTGTAATTTGTTTGGAGTTTTGATTTTACCTCTTTTATACCTCACAAGTTCAATCCTTATGCCCCTTAATCCAGAGCAAATATATGAATGTTGAACATATTTTGTATTCAGTTTCTGCATATATTCTAACAAATGCTGTTTGCTGATAACTTTTTCTTCACTTTCCTAACCTTCAGCTGGCACATTCTCATGAGAATGAGAGCTCCTAAAGAAGGTTCCTGTGATCCAATTGCGCCACTTGAGCTACCACATTCTTTGCATGCCTTCCATCGTGTATCTGAAGCAGATGAGCTTAATATTGTAAGGCATTACATGAGTCACTAAATACTATTTCACAATCTTCTGAGAAATCTGATTCACGGTGCCATTTGGTCAGTTCAATGAAAAATACCTTCCTTTTTTTGTTTAATATTTTATATGCTTCTTTTTTCTAATGAGAAATGCTAGAAGCACACTTTTACACATTATTTTCAACATTATTTTCCACTTGGGTCCCATTAAATAGAGATTAGGACCATGTTATTTGGGGGATGCAAGCAACTACAATAAAATCTTCTGCAGATTTCATTGGGATTCCTATTTTGTTTTAATTTTGAGTAAGTTATTGAAACTGAGGAATTACGGTAGTTCTTGTCAAAGAATTTCTGTGAAACGTTCTATTTTAATTTTGACTTTTTAAAGGATGTTGCTAACTGCTTCTCAGGAAGGTTGCCACACATTTCGTGGGGGATTTTGGAATTACTTCAGTATGGGTAAGTAAGAATAGTTATTTGAGTTCTGCAGTGGCTAAACTTCATGTTATGGTTATGGACTCTACAAATCCATTTTCCACTTATGGAAGAATATTACTAGTTGACACTTTGTTGCGTTAACTTAGCCTTTTTCCAATCCATTGATCTCTTATGGATTAGGTAATAGCCAATGATGACACTGCAAGTTCCAATATAAATAAATTTACACAAGAAAACTTGAACTTTAAACATATGTCGAGTAAATGTGAGTATGTACTAATATATTATGCAAATCTTCCTATTAAATTGAATTCATTGATTGCCAACTGCATTACTATTTTTCTTGTTTATAGCCTGATTACTTTTATCTTTTCTTAGAATGTTTTAGATGGTTGATTATATTGAAGGAGTTTTATTTATCTGTCCACCCTACTTCAGTGCTTGTTAACTTATCACCCACTGTTGATTGTAGGAATGGATGCTCAAGTTTCTTATGCATTTCATTCAGAACGAAAGAAGAATCCTGAAAAATTCAAAAACCAGTTGATTAATCAGGTATGCAGTTGTTCCTTCAATGCTATAATTATATGCTAAAACAATGTGCAGTTGGTTAATGAGGTACTTCTTTGGCTTTCTCACTCTTGAAAGGAAATTTGGTAGAGATTATGTATTCTTGTTCAGAAATTTTTAAAAACTGATATTCTGGTCTTGATTTCAATCTACTCGTTAGACTACTTATGCTAAGCTTGGATGCTCACAAGGATGGTTTTTTACTCCTCTTTTGCACCCTGCCGACAGGTCAGTTCATTAAAACCTTCATTGTATGCATTTGTGAAATATGCGAAATCTACTTATGAACACTTAACTTGGAACCCTACAACTGATGCTTTTAGTATATATTTTTACACATCCACTTTTTTTCCCAAATGACCACATTTTAAAATTTTCTCTTTGGTGCGGCAGTAATGTTGGTCATGGTGGCCACTGGCCAGTGATTGGAACTAGTAAGGATTTGAAATAGAGATTGGCACTATATCAGAATAACAGCGCTCGACTAGTTTAAAAGTCCAACTTTATTTAGTTGTGGCCAATTAGATAACAGATATAAGAAAACAAAACTTAATGGTCTCCTTCTGTATTTGGTTTGCTTATGTCTGTTGAATCTTGTTTATAAGTCGGACCATTTATACGAGTGTACCATTGGCAATGATACATGTGGAAACAAAATGTGATCAGCACTCATAATCTGAGGGTCTTTTAAATTTTTTTCTTTTCTTGTTTAATTTGTAAAATTCATATATTGGATGGATTGTAACAGTCTTTGATAAAGGAGATTCAGAGCATTTCTAGCAATTTAAACATTACGTTTTATATGCTAATTTAAATAAGCATGCATTTGTACCTACCACATAAAGCATATAACTTGTCATTTGGCTGAAACAAATCTAATCTGATTTCTAATGCAGGAACATAGGACAACTAGCTAAAGTAAAATTCATGAAAAGGCATGGTGAATGGCAAGACCTACAGATACCTCCTAGGTAAATCATTTTATATATTCCACTATATTTTTAAGGGAAACATGTAAACGCTAAGATCACAAAAATAAGGTCATTTAAAGAATTGCATTTTGAACTAGCCAAAGATCAAACTTTCAAGAGACAATCAATTACTGTTTATAATAATTTTTCTGAACTAAATTGCTTTTATGGTGGTTGCTATTGTTTATTGACTCACATTGGAAACTTATTGTATACAGATGTTTTATAAAAGACCAGATAAATAATAAAAATTTACTTCATGCCCTCTGTTGACTGCTGCGTGCTGCATGTGTTTACCTCCTGAATAACGCCTAATATGACCCTTTCCATTGAATGTACAGTATCCGGTCAATTGTATGTCTTAACTTGCCCAGCTTTTCTGGTGGACTGAATCCATGGGGTACACCAAACAGGAGGAAGCAGAGTGACGTAATTTCCATATGCTAATTCTGGAGTGTTTATTCATTTTGCAAAATATTTCTCACCTGCTAGTTTTGAGATTAAGTACTAGACAACTGGTGAAAATATAATACTTTCATGCTAGTTTTTTTGTTGTTTTCTCTCAGAAAACTAAGTTTTCTTGATTGAATACAGAGAGATTTGACACCACCATTTGTTGATGATGGCCTTCTAGAAATTGTTGGGTTTAGAAATGCATGGCATGGGCTTGTTTTGTATGCTCCAAAAGGACACGGAACGCGTCTTGCTCAGGTATATGTGTGATATGATAAAATAATGGGTATACTCTTGCTTTTGTATTTTGTTACTCAGACTGCAACATTCATTTATCTATATAAAATTTACTTTGTAACTATTTTCACAAGTTGACTCAGGAATTTATATCATTGTATAAAAAAAAAGTTATAGATACAGGATACCAGTTTTCATCTGCCCTTTTCCTTGTTCATCAGGCAAACAGAATCCGGTTTGAGTTTTGCAAAGGTGCTGCAGATCATACATTCATGAGAATTGATGGGGAGCCTTGGAAGCAACCCCTTCCAGTTGATGATGATACAGTTGTGGTTGAGATTTCTCACCTTGGCCAGGTTAACATGCTAGCCACGCGTAATTGCAAGTCTCAAAGTATGTATAATCCTTCATCACCACGCCAAGAGGATGAGGAAGATGACAGTGATGAAGAGTCCTCTGTAGCAGAGGAATTTCGGAAGTTTGGTGCGGCTGATACATTTAAAATCCCAGATGACATTGACCCTTCTCGGCTTAGTTAGGTCCTTCATTATTAAGACAGTTCTAGTGTTATGCAGCTGAAATTTCCTATGGTAATTAGTAGTAGTTAACCTCTTCTAAATATTTGTGGCTTCTATCATTGTGAAAACCACTATGCTCATTTCTAGTAGCATTATAAATGTATTGGGATAAAGGGATACTGCAGTTGTAGTACATAATTTCAAGTAGACTCGACATGTAAGGGCTAACTTTGGCGTGAGATTGTGAAATAATAGAGGAAAAAGGTTGTTGAGGAGAGCATACCGGTACGCGCATATTGGGGCAAAAAATTGTTTATTAGAAGAAAAAGCAATCTCTTCTCAGCGTTAACTTATACTCGAAAGAGAGTGAGGAGTTAGAGCAATGACTGAGTATCATTGCAAATTATAATTAATTGTGCAAGTATCGGTCATCAAAATTCAATTAAGTCCATATTACTTTGTAAAGTTGAGGTGAAAATATGTTAGGTGACTATCCAATATACCTTGGTCTTTCTACTTTTTGGTTAAGTGTAAACAGATACCCCAATAAGTTGCAGGAAGAACGAATCTAAAATGCGTGTTTGTATGAAATATGCGAGATGTAAACCAGACATTCACTCCAAAAAATGTTAGATTCTGAAATATGAAGAATTCCAATTTCAATTACCACATATGCTTTCCCGCGTGTATTTGAACTACAATAGATCTGCGAACTTGTGGAAAAAAAAATACATGTAGGAGAGAAGATTACACAAGACTGTTGGAAAGGTAAATTGTGGTTGAGCAGAAAGCAGGATTTAGCTGGATCACCATGGAAGAAGATACATCAAGTACAGTATGCAAAACCATGATGATAGAAGTGCCCCATTCTGATTCACCCAATGTACATGACCAACAAAAAAAAGAGCAAGTCAAGAATACCAACTCTTACAAGGTTATCATTTCAGAGGAAACCCCATAACTAAAGGCTAGAAAATTGCTGTTGTGTAATGGCCTCATTAGTCTTTTGTGGTCCAGCCCTTTCTTCTATTTTCTTTTTCTCCCTGAAGCAAAAGATTATTTCAAAGAATCAAAGATCTTGCGGATGAAAACAAAACAAGGTAAATATAACATCTACTAGAACAACAGTTCAGGTAAAGGAATCCAAATGCTGACTGCTGAGCAGATAATGGTATCAAACACAAACACAGGCTACTGCAAGCATTATGGAGCATATGGGATCTAAGCTTGGTCTCGGTGGTAAAATAACTTGAATACAATATATTTAGGCTAAAATGTGATTTTAGTCTCTGTTTCAAAATTAGGAGAAAAAAGTTATATAGAACTTTTTAGAGAAACTAAATTGAACTTTAAAAATTATAAAGAAACAAAAACATATTTTATCCATATATTCGGCAAAAAGTTTGAAAGTCACCTTGATACCAATGTTTCTCACTAACTAGAAAGTCTGTAATCATACCCTTTTCTAAATATGATATTTGGAATGGAATGTTGAAATCTGTCTAAAAACTAAAGAGCTTCATAAATAGGCCGGGGCAAACCACCTCAAATTTTACTAAGTTAATACCAAAGTTTGGAATAATGTGTCCATGAGCTTGATGGGCTAAACTACTAAAGAATTAGTAGATTTGCAACTGCAGACTAAAAGGTTTAGACGGGAGAAAAAATCACTAAATAAATGCTACATTCGTAGATTCTATCAAGGGATGAAAACTCTTGAGAAGGGAATTTTCACTAAATAGCATTGCAAGATGATAACTCACTAAATTCACGAAATAACATTGCAAGATGCCTAGATCTAATATTTTACCTGTCAACATATTCCTTTAGCAACTCTTTAGCTTGAACCAACTTAGAAAGCAAGTTACGATACACATCCAAGTCCCGATCCACACTCCTTTTGTTGACATTCAACACCGCACAAAGCTGTTGGATTAAGACCAGAGATTGATTGATAAACAATCCTATATAGAAGGTAAGTAAGCGGTAGAAAGTAGATGGTTTTACTCATAATCATGGTATTAAATGCATCCTCCACTATTCCATTGTCGTATCATCTCCTATGCTCAAATTGTTAGTTTTATCTGTGATTTTGATGCCTATAATTGTTTATGACTAATTCTACTGCCAGACAAAATACACAGGTGATAATGTAAACCTGTACTGTTATATATATACATACATATATATATACGTGTGTGTATGTCAAGCCTACTTATTAAATAATAATAGAAACAACTATTCTGATCCTGAGGACGCAGATACATTGTCAAATCTCCTTAAATCATTGAGTGTGCACATTTATTCTGCTGATATAGAATTTGATTTCCTATTGCAAACAATAATCTTAAGGTCCTAAACGTTTATTACAAAAGATGGAGTGTTCGTCTCCAAATGTCATACAATTATTTCAGCAGAAGAAAAATAATGAAGTCAATATTTTATGTAGATTAAAGAAAATTATGGGAATAATTCCATCAATAAGGCCTGAACTTGAATTGAGACCGTATCAAGACCATTATTGCAGCTAACCCAAACAGGCCAGAACAAATATGTCTAAAAAGTTCGAAAGTCTTGAATTTTGTTTTCTAGACTGGTATGAATGAGAAATAGACTTGGCAATCTAAACTTCAAATTATTAATATATATATATATAGAAATCAAATCAATAACATGATGCCTTAAATGAATTGGGTAACCTTTTCCAAAATTGTTGGTTCCATAGCATTTGCTAACTCAAGAAGGCGAAAGAGGCCTATTGCAAAGAAACGACTGTAACTGAAATCCCCCTTTCCTCCTGCTCTTTCTGCAATATCCTTTAATATTCCCTCAACTTCTCCTTCTCTGGATGAGAACTCAACTAGTGAAGTTGAGTTTTGTGCTCGAGCCCATTCTTCCAATTTCTTTGCATCTACTCTGTAGAGGGAAATGTAGAAAATAATTACTTACAATAAGAATTCAACGAAATTGCAGTCTATCCAGTTGATATAACAATTTTTTAGAGAGCACAGACAATGGTCCTTGTATTTCAGCTAATTTTTTTCCTTCAACAGGTCTTAGGAAAAGTAATTTATTCTTCTACTTTTAAACATGCAGATTAAATTTCAGAACTCTATTTTTCACTTCACAGCAATAATCGAGGATATTTTGTCAGTTAGTACTATACCTTCCAATTGCAGTCAAATTGCAAACAGCAGATAATACATCAGAATTTATTATTCAAGCAGGGAGTCATTTGAGTGTACCACATTTCTCTTCAATAATATTTAAACAATAGTATGGGTATCGATAGCCTAAAACATGATTTTGGGTGCTAAAACTCTAATGTCATGCTTGGAGTAAAGCACACCAAACCTGATTCACAAATCACAAAATCATGTTCCACAATTTGCAGCAACTGCTAACATGATTTTGGAAACACCCAAATGTCTCCCAAGCACACAGCATTAGGGCTTTGGTGAGTTTAAGTGAAACAGTTTCTAGTGGCTTATAGCCATTATTAGTTCACAATTTATCAGTAAGTCGATGGTTTGGAATAGGAATCACAGAAATGGAAGTGGGGGACGGGGTAGAAAAGTCCAAATTATTCAATATTTTAACCTGTATTGTTCAGGATCTTCTTTCAATGCCTTAATGTATGCTTGGAAGATGGCATCTCGGTCCTCATCACTTGGATACCCTTCCATGAGTTGCTCGTATACAGTGACAAAGCCAAGGGCAAATACAGCATCATAGCGATATGATCTCTTGTATCTCATTAGATGTTGCTGAACAATGAGCTCTTGCAGCACCGTGTTGTAGATACTAGGAATTGGTCGCTTATATTCCTTGAGAAAATTTAACTTTGTCTCAGAAACAGTTGGAGGGTCTGCAGATCAAGTGTGTAAAGTAAACAACCCATAACCAACCAACTGTGATAACAATATTCCATTTCATATTTTATTACTTTTTCCCATGTAGCACTATGAATATTAGAACGACAAAGGAACCTAATTTGGAACCATTTGACACTACATCACATGGTCACTAACATGATTCTAAGTAACATCTTCATAATAAAAACCAAATCACTTGCTGATAACATTGAAAATCGAAACTATACTCATCTCTGCAAGAAAGAGCTGCAAAGAATTTCAGTTTGACGTTCACACACAAAAAATCATCACAAACACAACACGGTGGCATTAATCCAGAAAATTTCCCAGTCAATTGTACAAAGAGCCACAAGGAATTTCATCCACTTGTTACAAAAGAACTCTAAAACTATGTTCAAACCTCATCAACCACAGTTTCAATTGCAACATTATCCTCAAAAGACAAATTCCTCCTTAAAAATCCGGTTGCAAAACCAAATTTAAAAAACAGACTTAAAAATTGACAACCATACACCTGTAAAACATCATTTTCAACTCCAAACCTTAAAAAACAAAAATTGAAAACAACCCAATTCTCGGAGAACCAAAAGGAGCTCAAAACTCATATTGTACCCTTTTTTCCTCACTTAGTGGGGAACCAAACAAACCTGTGACAGAGGAAGAGGAGCAGCGAACAACCATTTTGGAAGCATAACTGGAAGCTCGAACTCCAAGATAGTGGCATGAGAAACCAACGCGGAAGCTTAAGGTTGGTGAATTGGAAGAGAGGGTGAGGTTCCTCTGAGAAGATTGGATGAGAGTGGAGAAATGGAAAGAAGAAGTAACAGTGGCCATCGGAGAGAAAGAGAGAGAGAGTGTGTGGTGGCCGGGATCAGAAGTTTTGCGGCATAGCAGTGAAAATATTCACAGACAGAGAGGCATTGCTTTGCTTCTTTGGGTTGGGGAAAGTGAGGCTTTTGTGAATTGCAGCAAAGACAAGCTTATCCAAGGAAACAATGGTATAATGACACGTGGAAACATGTAATTTCTTTGTAAAATAATCAAAAAGCAAATTATCAGGTGAGTATTACATCTTTTAACATGATTATCTTAGTGATCTTTATTTCTTAAACACTTGGTTGTGAGTTTGATTTTTTGTGTATGAAAAAAGTATTGGTTTAGATGTATTTTTTTCTTTATTTCATTAAATTCTGGTTTTTTAACTATTATTTTCATAATTTAGGTTTTTATTTTTAATTATCCAGAATTTTAATTTTCGAATTTGTAATGTTATGTAGATTCGTTAAATTTTAATTATCAGTAACATGAATCAAAATTCAGTTAAATTTTAATGGATAATTGAACTAAAAATTGAATAAATTTATAGATTATTAAAATTAAAGGGTCAAAATTGTATAAAACTAAGGGACTAAAATTATATAAAAAAATATAAGTATAAAAATGTAGATTGTGTCAAACATAACTAAACCAAAAAAAATTATTTATAATGTAATGTTTAATAATGTAATGTTTAATTATCATATAAAAACATATACAAATATATAATATAAATAGTCCATACAAATATATATATATATATATATATATATAATTCTTCAGTGATTTTAATATATACACACATAAAACAAAATAATTAAAATAAAACATTAGATACTCCATGTGTACTTGAGGAGTCCTATAACCTGAAATATTTTCTTCTCTAGTGTAAAAGAACAAAATCATCACAGATAAAGAAAAACTAATACAACAAACAATAGGATAAGCTTAAGATAATTCTATAAAATTTCAACTATAAAATAACAAACATAAATTCATCAACTCTTATACATTTTCACAAAATCATCAAATGTCTATCAAATTCATCTTCTATCAAATTCATCTGTCATATTACTCGTGTCAGACTTCTATTGATCCATATACTCAGACATTTGACTCTACTTCCAAAAGACTCGTGTATTGAAATTAGCATCCAGATACCTACACATATCATACTACCCATTGTGAATCCACACAGTCATGCATATAATCATCTCAATATTTCATAATCTCATATGACATGCTTTAATCAGTTCTTTTAAACTTTCTTCAACTCTCATCAACTAAATAACTTCATCTATGTTATTACATTATAATAGTAGAGTCAAGATCATCTCATTAACAGGACACTAACAAATCAATACACCCTAATAACAATTTAGACATGGTATTTTCTTTCTTGAAAATACTATGTCTTGATCACACTTCATATCCTTTTATACTTCATGTAACACATTAATACACCATTCAATCACAATACATTTGAACTTTCTAAAACAATTCAAATATATAAAAAAAATTCACTTAAACACATAACTAATTACTTTGAATCATATTTTTAAATAAAATTTAAAATTTTCACTTAAAAACAATAAACAATAATAAATTAGGCTCTTAAAAGAAAAAATAAAAATTTAAGTTTTAATTTTTTACTCTAGCTTAGGCGAAAATTATCTCGCTTTAGCAAGAATGGGTCTCGACCAAGCGAAAATCCTCTCGCTTAAGCGAAAACGGACTCGAGAGCACCCCAAAATTCACCTCTTTTGGCTTGAGTGAGATTTCCTCTCGCTTGGGCGAAAATGGGTCTCGCCTGAACTTCCCTCTCTCTTGAGCGAGAATGGACCTAAGAGCACTCCATTTTTCACTTTATTCTTGCTTGAGCGAGAATTATTTCACCTGATCGAGATATGCAAGTTAAAACTACATAATTGTGCTATCATTCCGATTTTCAACCAAAAATTTACATTCAAACTTGCATTTTAGTAACACATGCCACATTAAAATTAACATTTCATCATTACTCATAATGGTAGATGGGTTCTCAATGAGCCACTACGTCAAACTATATATGTATATATTCGTTATATCTAATTTAAGTCATTCAAAAATAAAACAAATTCATACTCAATTCAATCTTTATACCTCAAATGATTCACAATACAATTCAAATCATTCATACTCTCATTCAAACCTTTACAATCTTAAACAAAATGCATTCAATAAATGATTCATATCTAAATCAATATATACTATACAAAATTCACAAAAGCATCTACTTTACTCAAAACAAACAATCCCGCAAGAAAATTGGAACTAGTGACCACATCACCCCCACATCCAATCTTCTAGCATATGGTTCAATTGAAAATAAAACTAACTTCCCTTACCTGAGTTTGAGCATGTGCTCACTAAGAGATCTAATTTCTACAAGGCCCAAGGACAGCTTAACATGCACCACAAAGTCCTGATAAAAAAATCTAACTATAACACTTAGACTTTGAGCTAACAAGGAATAATCTTGAAGCTAAAATCATCACATGCAAGGATCTAAATAGAGACCAACCTAACAAGTTAAAATTTGACTAAAAGAGAAGAGCGAAAAGGAACTTACTCTATCAGAGATTTTGATCAGACAGTCTTGTAGTCTTGGTTGCCAGGAGTCCAATGGCGGACTCTAATCGTCAATCTTATGAGCTAGGAAGTCAGAATCTTAGAGAGAAGGGACAAAAAAGGAAAAAGGAATTTTTTAAAGAGATGGTGGTTCTTTTAAAATGAAACCTGAATAACTGAATTTTCTATTTATATACTTTTTTCATGTTAATCATAAAATATTTAAATGTCACTTAAAATATATCACTTTTACTCTATGGTTATTTTCTGAATCCTTACATTCTCCCCAATAAGAAAATTTTTGTCCCCGAAAATTGACTTACCAGAAAAGAGATAGGGATAGGTTTCTCTCATGGTTTCTTCCATTTCCTAAGTTAATTCACCAAATCTATCATTCCACACCACCTTCATCATACTGATGGTCTTGCCTTTGAGTTGTTTACTCTGATGATCTTCAATTATAACTGGTTTAGCTTCAAAAGACAAGTTTGTTAGAATAGGTGACTTGAAACAGGAGGGAGATGAATTGTTTTAGTAAGATTTTCGCAAATACTAGAGTTAGATTGAAAAAAAAAATCAACTAATTGATTTACCTGTCAAACTAATTATAAAAAGCATAATAGGTATATAACAAAAATATAAACTAGTTGTTTTGAGATTTCAATTGATTGATTTACACGCAAAACACTTTAAAACAAAATATATGACAGATATCAGATTAAGAGAGAGATAATGCACAAGAGAATTATACATATTTGTTGAAACAAGTGTGTTCAAGCTTTGAAGAATCCAAACCCTTTGAATGGAGTAGACATGGAGATCACATATGGTGTGTGGACTGCAGTTGCGGGTCTGAAGTATGCTGGCCTAAGAATCAACAAGGGAAATCTTGGAGTAGTAGAGGATTTCAACAAAGTCCAATACTACAAGAGTTGCTTGAAGAATCAAAATGCTCAAGTGAGGACTTGTTCGGTTGGAGGCTTAAAGCTTGATGAAAGGTTGTTGGCCCTTATTATAACTTGGATTCTTACTCCAAGGGGGAGCAATCATTATGTCCTTACAGAAGAAGACCTTGTGTATATCTACTGCATAATGAAGAAGATCAGAATCAATTGGATCCACATCATCAAGGAACACATGCAAAAGGCCATGAGGTTAAGTGATTATCACTATCCATATGCAGTATTAATCTCTAAATTTTTGTTGTATTTTGAAGTGAATCTGGAAGATGAGACATCTGAGTTGGTCAGGTCAACTCAAGAGATGAACAATGGCTCTCTTAGCAAGATGTGATTCACCAAAATAGGTGGCAAATGGCTCTGCGAAACAACCGATTGTTTTTCTGGTGCTGTGCTTATTTGCTTTGTGTTTTGGCAAACTGATTTCTATATCAAATTTTTCTCGAAGTAATTTCATTCTAGACTTAAAAGTTTGCGAAAACTCTCTTTAAACCATTCACCCCCCCCCCCCTCTAATTTAAAGCCATACATTCTAACAATATTTACTCTTAACAAATAGCTACATTCAGTCCTCAACACACAATTGAGAATTCACTAAAATAATCAAACAAGTTTACAAGAACAACCAAGAGTGTTGATCTTGAATCCTAAAAGACCACACAACACTCGTAACCACACATAGAATTCAAAAACCCTATCTGAATTTACAACACAATGCAGTAAAAAAGAATGAAGTTCGAATACACTTGAGTTTAATACAAACGAAGAACAACATAATCGATAACCCAGAAACCTACTTCACATCACAAAAATAACCAAGATTCAAATGTAATCTCCAAGAATGATTTTAAAATAGTTTGTTTTTCTCTCTCAAAAAGTGTTGTCTTGAATGATCAGAAAACATCTTTATATAGGCTAAAAAAGATTGTTAAAACAGTTTAATCATTTAATAAAATCAGTTAAATTAATTAAAAACAGTTTGAATAACATAGAAATATTCTATTAAAATTATTCAATTGATTTATGAAAATAATTGATTGTTTTCTTTAACAGATGAAATCACCAGATAAAAAACCAGTTCATTTATCGAAATAAATGGTTAATTTTACTTAACAAAAAAGACAAAAGGAAAACAAATCGTTGTTAAATCATTTAAAAAACTTTAAGTGTGTTTCAACCCATTAATACGATAAATTAATATGTTAAAATACTTACTCTAGTCAACAGACTTGAATAGAAGTAATTTCAACTCATTAATATACGAATCAAATAATTAAAATAAACACAAATTTGGAAAACAAAACATTTAAAGGAGATTTCAAATCAGGTTTACTTGGAACATAATAAGATGCAAATTTACATAAAAAAATCTACCTAACTAGACACGCACACAACAAGTCTTCAAGACAAATTTGAAAATTTATCAAAGTTAACTTGTTCAACAATTTGATGAAGACAAATCTCCAAAGTTGTGTTGTAGATTTTTACACAAGGAGATCCTGCAAAACAAAAGGATAGACCAAACAATCCACAATATACACACTACAAGAAAACATCGATTTAGCTGCGATATATTTGTGTCAGCCAATCATAGACACCATTTCTGTCAGCCAAACTCATGTAAGGCCGACGCAAAGAAGATATTGCGTGGGCTCCCCGACGCATGCAAGACGCAAGAAAAGAGAATGAAAATAATAATAATAATAATAATAATATTGTGTCGGCCAAACCAACGCATACTTTGGGTCGTGCGTTGGCCTAGTAGATGATAATGGCCAAACAAAAATATATTTAATTGATGCGTCAGCCAGGCTGACGCATATTTACTATTTAATTTTTTTTATATTTGTAAAGATTTATTTATTTTAAATTTATTTAATTAATAATATTATAATAAATATTTTAGTTTTGAATAATTTATTGTATGTATATTTAAATTATATATATATATAGATTTATTTATTTTAAATTTAATGAATTTTTAATATTGTAATAAATATTTTAGTTTTGAATAATTTATTTCGAAGTAAAATTTAAATTTGTATATAATTTATTTAATTAAATTTATATATTTTATTAAGTGTTCAATATTAAAATCATTTAAAGAAATTATCATAAAAATTTTAGAAAGAATTGAAAAATGTAGAAAAATAATATTTGAGTAAATAAAAAAATACGTATTTATAGTTTTAAATGTTATATAAAATATAAAATATGCATAAATTTAAGGATGTAAATTTGACATGAAGTAATTAATGTAAAATTTAATTGATGTATTTAAAAATAAAAAACAATTATTGTTACAAAATGTGAAAGTAAACTTAAGAAAATAAAAAAGTGAGGTTAAAATCATTTATTGGTAACTTAAATAAATTTTAATCTCATAATATCTTTGTAATGGATAAAGGAACAATTTATTTTGAACTAGACATTCCCATTGATGTCCATTGTGATACTTCTAAGGAATGATGTTGTTCTCAATGTATATAGTAAGTATTGTGCCAAATATGAGTTAAGTCTACTCCTTGTGAGTACATCTATTTGTAAACTTTTATGGGCTTCGATCTTTCACACTAGCTTTTCCAGGTTTTTAATGTGACATATCACAATATTATGTCATAAAATCTGAATATCATGTAAGTATAATCGAAGTATTTTGTAATGTAATCAGAGTATTTAGATAATATAATCAGAGATATTGTATGATTAAATGAATGCATTAATCAAACTATTATGTATATTATCAAAGATATTATATGATAAAATCAGTATAATTAAAGAAATCGAGATATTGTATCCTAAAATCAAATTATGTGAAAACATATTAATTATGCGTTAATAAGATTGATTCTCATAATATATTTGTCGAAATATGACGATAATTATATGAGAGGTTCATTAATAATATTCCCATAAACCTTGGTTTTACTTAATCATGGGCCACTTTGATCATTACATGGAAGGTTCATCAGATTTTGGATTATAAGTTCATAACCTTAGCTCATTGTCATTTTGGGTGGAGCATATGTACTATTTTTTCTTATTGGAGTTAGTAAGCTAAGAGTTGAACTAAGAAATAGATTGTAAAGGCTAAAAAGGGTATAGTAAATGCTAACACATACGATTATACTTACTTTGATAGGAAAGGAAACCTTTTTTTTTCAATATCGCACCTAAGAGTTATTTTTTAGACATTAATAAATTGATTACTTTTAGATAATAGTAGATAAAAACAACATTAAGGATAAATGGTTTTCCAAACCAAAGTTTAATTGAATTATTTATTTATTTTTGTTGTATAAATTAAATTAATCTCTTGTTGTATAAATTAAATTATTTTTTAAGGTTTTATTTAAGTTTATTAAATATTTAAAATATTAGGAAAATAGTGAATTAAATATCTATTAAATTTAATGATTTATGTATTATTGAAAGAATTCATAAAAGTATGAATTTATATGTAATATTTGTTAATTATATCTTGAGTCAAATTCATTTTATTAATATATGTAGGGGTTTGCGTTGGCCAGGCGATGCAAAATATGCTTCCTCCTATGCGACGCACATGACTGACATATACATTGTGTTATATACAAATCTGCTATGTTAACTTATTGTTTTTCTGCAAAGGTTGAAAACAGTTTTCAACTTTCACTGTTCTTGTTTTGTGGATAAAAACCAATACCTGATTTTTCAAATACAAAACTTTGAGATGCTAGCACACTCTCAAAATTTGATTTTCCTTTGGTGAGTTTATCCATAATTTTCACAAGATAAAAAACTTTGTTTTCAAGGATTTTGCAATTTTCACAAGAACCTGAGTCATACTCACAAGAATATTTTTTGTAAATAAGTTCAAGATTTTTCAAAATCATTTATGGAATTATCTAATTCTTCTTCTAAGCTTTTAACTCTAGTTTCCAACCAATTGTTCAAACCTTTTAATCTATTGTTTGTGAGAGCCAACTTATTTGTCTCTTCATGAGTCTCTTTAAAAGCCTCAAGAAGTTGATAATAGTTGTCACCTTTAGATAAAGAAGTTGAGCTTACACTACTTGATGTTGATGCCTTGAAACACAGATTAGCTTCTGCATTTTCTGAAGAACTGGAAGAGGACACTTCATTGTCATCCCAAGCTACATAGGCTTTCTTGGTCTTGCCTCTTCTTTCTCCTTTGAATTCTGTTTTCTCTTTGTTCTCATTGTTAGGACAATCTGCCTTGATGTGTCCCTGCTCACCATAGCCAAAGCATGTGTACTTGTTAACATTAAAATCATTCACTTTCTTGGAATTATACATTTTAGAAGATTGACCTTTGTTGTTCTTCTTCAAGAATTCACAGAACTTTTTT